>NW_028243156.1:0-283334 GCF_964263255.1 Lissotriton vulgaris
TGGAAGGCTCACAGTGCAAAGCTAAGGTGAACATTAATCAGTAACATTATAGACATGACGAATAATACAAAGATCTACTTAGAATCACATAGCTGACAACTGAGAAAGACAGTTAGATTTAAATAAATTGCACTTATTTCAGAATACACATCGTTTGTGGAAAAAACAAGTCTCAAATGATGGGAATTGTCAACCTTTATGAAATACAGACACTTAAAAAATAGTAAATTATAAACACTAGAATTGGCAAAGCAAACACATCTGACTTGCATGCATGCCTACTATCTGTAGCAAGAAGCTAAAGGTAAACATACAGTGAAATGTCAAAATCAGTATGTGACTTTATACATCACTTACTTGCTGTAGGCCTCACATTGTGCTGCATCTCATTGCCAGGGGATCCTATACTGGGTTGAGTTTGCCGTCTGTTATCAGCAGTTCTTAGCTGAACAGTTTCATGAATGTCCACAGATTTCTGAGAAACAGTATCCTAAAACATCAGAACATATACATTTCAACTTCCTTAATTGAGAGTCTGGCTTGAGCTGTATTTTGAAAACCAACAACTGACTATAGATCACATTGCCTTAAAGTAACTCCACTTTTTTTTACATGAAAGTGGCTGCATGGCAGCACCTTTGCCTCAGATGAAATCCATGGCAGTGCCTTTGGCTCATTGCGGATCAACTGCACCAGAGCTATACTTGAGCCGTTCGGTGGCAATGGCTTTGGCTAAGAATGAATCCACGGCAATAGTTATGCCTCAAATTAAATTTACAAGTTATTACCCAGTACTATACAGCAGATTCAAACCCAATGTTATGACTCATGAATTGAACAACTCTTTCAATAGCTACAGTAACCTTCCATTGAAAACACTGAATTCAGTTAAGCTAACCTGCAAGACACTAAACAAAAGCAGACATCTTTTAACATGCTCCATAAGTGATAAATAGAAATATATATATATATATATATTTTTTTTTTTTAATTTTTGCAAACCTTTATTGTGCATAAACAGCAGAACAAATACGGGCCTACAACCTTCGGGCCAGCCACGAAACATCATCAGCACAAGTGCATACAATACGGTCCCCCCAGCAGCTGCAATAAGACTAGCAAGCATTGAACTTTGCATCAGAAAGAGTCATATCGCCGGGGGAGAGGAGGAGTGAAGGTTAATTTAAAAAAAAATTTTTTTAAACGTTTTCACCAAAAGATACAGTGAAGGAAGAATAATAAGAGGATTCGAGTCCGCACAGTGTCTTCACGCTACGGGCAGGCGACGTTATATTCTGAAAACATCAACGAAGGTTAACAACAGGTATATCGTGGCGGTGCAAAACATTGGCAGCAATTTCCTAACAATCATGCACCCCAAACATCGTCGCTCCAACCCTACCAACCCCAACCCAGTCCCGGAAACGAATCAGAGTCTAAAGCACAGAAAATAGAAAGAAAAGGCCCATAGAACCAAGAGTACAGCAAATTACCCCACCCACCCTGCAACATTGTGGAGGCTACGGCCTGCCCCCCCCCCCCCCACAGAGTGCCTGTCGCCCCAGAAAACCCGAAATATAGGCGAGAAAGAATAAGGAAGAAATGAAAAAAGAAAAGAACATTAATACCTTTGATATAGGGAGCGAGAGAGAGAAAATCAATCTACATTCCCAGAGAGAAAAGGGCGGGGAGGAGCCCACTCGTTACTAAACACCCGAATATCCCGGCCCTCCCGAGACCCACAATTGAAACATCGGCCATTATTAAAGTATAGTACATTATCAAGTAATCCTACAATGCGGGTGTGGAAAAACATCGTACGATATGCGCCCATCAAAAACTTTAGTCAGATCCAACCCCATCCCCTACAGCCAGCAAAATCAGTCAGCAGTGAGTGAGCAGCTTAGCCCTGGCCCGATCGCGGACGGAGTTTCACGCCAACTACATCAGGAGAGCCCCTCCCCCCGTGCACATCAGGATAACATGGCTGCCTGTGAGAAGAAGCAGGATCCCAAAATGGCCACCAGCCATCAATACAAAGTCCTTTGTCCTCCATGATTAGGTCCGTCAGGGCATCAATAAAGTACAGATTCGGCGGGGAGAGGAGTGAAGGCCCCCTGTCAGAAGTCAACACGCAGGATAAGAGTTGCTCAGCAGAGTCACCCATTGAACTCGGCGGTGCAGGCAACATGAAGGCAAGCCCAGGGGGAAGGGGAAACAATGTAGCAGTCACGGAGCGAAAGGGCTGCCAGTCGTCGGCTCCAATTGAGACATCCACAAGGCTAACTGCAGAGCAGGCGCAGGGAAACAATGTATCATCGTGGGGAGGCAAAGGCAAACACTCACTCGGCTGGGGGCAAGCGCTGCGTTCGCGAGCCACTGTAGACTTCATGGCTTCCAGCTGATCACCCAGTGCTTGGAAGCCAGCAACCATCTCCGAACGGAGATCACGGAGGGCAGCCAGGATAATGCCGTAGGATAGTGCAGGTTGATGTTCTCTTAAGGCGGGTGCCAGCGCTGGTGCTCGCAGTTCAGTGTACCGCTCCGGCAGGGCTCGGCTGTCCACGGGCAGGGGTATGGTAGCTCTCCCTAGCCGCGGGAGAACAAAGGGAGTCATGGCGCCGGTAACAAAGTAGCGGATCTGGGGAGGGTGTAGTAGAAGCGAGTATCGCTGAGGAGCTTCGAGACTACCAGCGGCAAAGTCAAATCAGGCACACCTCCCACAAGACGTCTCTCACCCGGCTAAGCAGCGGGAAGAGGGCAATCGTCTGCGCTGATGTGGGTCGCCAGATACCGTGCATCGCTCACCTTCCCTGCGGAGCGTAGAAACACCACCGACGGGTTCCTCAAAAGCGGCCGTTCCGGTACAAGCGTAGTCCGCGATGAACTTCAGCAGCAGTACGGTGATGATTGCCGCGGATGGGAAGGCGCCTCCACTGAGTCATCCGCACTGTCCAACCGAGCCGACCACATCCAAGCATCCAGGCGCCGCCGACGAGCGGCCATGTAGGCGAGGGTCCGGGGCGGGAGTCGTACCTCCAGTTTCTCCAGCACCTAGGAGCGCTAGAAAGTCGAAAGAGGAACGGAGCACTCAGCTCGTCCTCACATGCATTCCGCCGCCGGAGTCAACCAGGAAGATTGTCAGGATAGCGTTGCGGAGCTCAAGGGCCGGCGGAGCCGGGCGACTACACGTCCGCTCCGGTCGCCATCTTGGCTCCTCCCCCTATATATATTTTTTTAACTGTGCTGTGAATCATGAGGAGATCCTAATATTGTCTGAAATCTAAGGTGGATGCGCCAAGATACTCCTTGGAGTGAAAGCAGCGCTATAGAAATGTCTCTTACATTACATTACATGCTGAATTTGCTCCACTTAAAGAACTTTTGCCTTAGAATAAAGCGCTCAAGAGAATATAGAGTGTGGACTGTGAGTAAAGTCAGTGGGGCTAATTCAAACACTGTATTTTGTAGCAGGTGTAATGAATGTTATTGAGCACACAAAAGAGCAGTGCTGCAGTCATCTGAAAACGTGATAACAGAAAAGTCCATATTTGTATGATCTTTTCTGTCATTTTAATGCAAATCACCATTCCTTTCAAATACGCATTTACCAGCAAAACATCCAGCAGCCAACACGTTTCGTCCTATGGACTTTTTCAAGGCTTGATGAGTGACTGGAAAGTCACGGTGCTGTAGTAATGTGGATTGATCCCAGTCTTGACACCGTGGTGTAAATGTAGGCGTTCTGAGTAGAGGCTTGGTTATGCCGACTGATATTGGACAGTAACTTTTGACTATACAGCAATACAGGAATCTAGGAGGTGTGCAGCAGCATCCATGGGGACTGATAGTTTTCAGAATAGGTTACTGTCTGTGTTAAGTTTCCATTCACTGCATCAACTGGAAACTTAATACAGACAGTAACGTATTATTTCGTTTAACATAGGCTTAATGTAGCCTTTTTTGCTACTTCACTGGGAGTCTGAACACTATCAGTGATTCAAACTAAGACTGCAGTAAGGCAGAAAGGGTTATAAGCAACCTTTAAAAGCACCCACCACAAGGTGTCACAGGGATTCTGCTCCTACAAAGAATTGTGTACAGAGACCCAGGACCTCAGTGAATTGTGGTGTACCAAAAACTCACCTTAGTGGCTAGAAACCCTAACTAGCTAGCATCAGTGTCACATTAGCTCTTCGTCCTACAGCAAAGGAACCAATGATTAGACAACCCAGAATATGCAACTTAGGTTATACTCAGGAATGGTGGAAAGCAAGAACACTCTTTTGTTATACTCTCATACCAGTCCATAACAGGAGTAAAAAAGACACGGGAAAGGTTAAAATATTTATTTTAACGACGTGCTATAAGATGCAGTATCTTTGCTAACATAAGCAGACATATGATTAGAAATAATATGATCAGCATTGTTACAATTCCATAAAACACAAAAGGAGAAATCATATTACAATGATGGTGAAAAAAGGTCTTATAGCGCCTAGTATATCACCCTCCCTACCTAGGACCTATGTTTTATAAAATATAGAAGGTCTCTTAGTCTTGTTTGGGGGACCCCATACCTCCAAGATCAGCAGGTGTGAATCACATCAGGATCTGAAAAGCTCTCTGTCTCCCTGGAAAAACAGGCTTCTTCCAAGTGTCTGAAATCATGCTTACAGTGCATTATTAAAGGCGCCAGAATCACGTTGGCTGCAGCTGCAGGTATGTTATGGCTAAAACATTAGCCGATCAGCCCGAACAACATCTACCTTGTTATGATAACCTTGGAGGCTTTAGCACTCAGTGTGCAGACTAGAATCACAATGTAAGTCTAGGGATGCTAAAAACAAGCCAATCTCATGTGAAGCATTTCACGCAGCCTAACTTACAACAACAGTTATATGCAGTGTCGTGTGCAAAAGCAGCAAAAAGGTAAAATGGGGTTTAAACTTCTAATAAGCCTAGGCTAACATAGCAATGTGAGTAACAAGGCACAGCCCTCACTACAAAGGTCTTGTTGGTCCTCCGAAGCCCGGCCGTGCCTGCACTTCCCCCTCCTCCCGAGCTCTCTCACGGACGTGATGCTGACCACAGTAAGCCACTGCCCATCTGTCTTTGCACCCGCCGGTCCATAACTCCCGGGTGCCTCCAATGTCAGTCCACCTGAACGTAAAATATGGGTGAGGAAGAATGACAGCAAGCAGCACTGCCTTGATGTGGATTAAGTAGGATTTTCAGCAGGGTGGAAGCGGAGCTCTTTCAGCGAGCGTCCGATACCGCCATCTTGGCTATGCCCCCCTCATTATTGATCCTCTTGAGAACTCTTGGCAGGAGTGGTATGGGCGGAAAGGCGTATAGGAGGCCTGTGCTCCACTGGAGACGAAAAGCGTCTCAGAGCGAGAGCCGCCTTGGAAACTCCAATGTGCAAAACTGCTGACATTGCGCATTCTCGGCAGAGGTGAACAGAGCTAACCAAAGATATCCCCACTGTTGAAAGAGACCTTGCGCCACCTCCAGGTGGAGATGCCATTTGTGATCTGTAAGGTATTGGCTGCTGAGTTCATCCACTCTGGCGTTCAGAGAGCCCGTGAGGTGTCGAACCACAAGGGATATGCCCTGCTGTTCCAGTCATGTCCAGAGACACGGGGCCTCTTGACAAAGGGTTCAAGACCCCACCTCACCGTTTGCTGCAGTACTACAAGGTGGTGGTGCTCTGTGAACACCTGCACTAGCCTTCCCTTCATGGAGTGTAGAAAGTCTTTCAATGCCAGTCTGGATTCTGCCGGAGACCAGAGTCCTCTGATCTCCACCTCTTCCAGGTGGTTGCCTCATCCCAGAAGCAATGCATTTGCCCCTACTGTAAGATCTTGTTATGGAAGGGAGAGAGGTCTCCCTCTGATCAAATCACAGTTTGTGAGCCACTACTGCAAATCTTGTGCAGTTCCCTTCAAGTTCTGGACAATGTCGGAGAGGTTCCCCATATGCTGTGCCCTTTGGAACTTCAAGTCCCACTGCAGAGTCAACATATGCCATAGGGCATGAGTTACCAGCAAGATGCAGAAGGCCATGAGTCCCAACAGCCTCAGGGCCTGCCTCACCGAAATCCAGGATAGAGGCTGTAACATCGGTATCATAGCCTGAATATCCCTGACTCCTCGCTCTGGAGGATAAACCTGAAACTGCAATGTGTCCACAACAGCTTCAATGAAAGGAAGCGTCTCAGAGGGAGTCAGCTATGACTTTGGCATGATGATGGTGAACCCCAGCGAATGCAGGAGGTTTGCCATAGTGTGGAGGTGGGAGACGACAGCCTGGGGTGAGCCTGCCATCTACAGCCAGTCGTTGAGATAGGGGAGCAGATGAGCTGCAACCACCACCATCACCTTGGTTCGCTGGTAAGGACAAAGGGGAGCACGGTAAACTGAAAGTGCTTGTGGATTAACGTGAACCGCGGGTAACGTCAATGGGCAGCCAGTTTGGGAATGTGGAAATAGGCGTCCTGCAAATCCAGCTCTACCAACCAGACCTGAGCTAATGTGAGCATTTTTAATTTCTCCTTCTTGAGGAAGTAGTTGAAGGCCCACAGGTCTCGGATTGGATGAAGGCCTCCATCCTTTTTGGGGACCAGAAAGTAGCGAAAATAGCAACCACAGCCTACTTCTGACACAGACACACTGTCTATGGCTCCCTTGGTCCAGAGTGCTGTGACTTCATTGCAGGGAAGGGATAGATGATCCTTCGTAAGCCGGTCATGTGATGTTGGCTTGGGGGAAGCGGTTGTCACGAAGGGGAGGGAGTTGCCCATTAGGAAGATTTGCAAACCCCACCTGTTCGATGTTATGGACTGCCGTTGGGCAGGTGATGATGAATCCTGCCGCCAACTGAATGTGAATTGTTAACTTTGTTATTGTTAACTACAGCTTATATAGCGCCAAATCACCGTCAGGTCTCTAGGCGCTTGTGACAGAAGAAGACGATACTAGCAGAGTAGGTGAAAGGAAAGATGCATGTGGCCGTAGAACTAAGCAGTGCTTAAGGCTTCCCTAAACAGGAGTGTTTTTAGAGACTTCCTGAAATGCAGCAGATTTGATTCTTTGCAAAGAGACTCTGGAAGTTTATTCCAGATCTGTGGAACCACCACTGAAAAAGATCTGCCACCCTTCGTTGCTAATTTATAGCGGGGACAACACAGCAGCTGAGTGTTTGAGGACCTTAATGATCGTGTGGGGTTACAAACCCCAAGGCGTTCTTTGATGTAGGCAGGTAATGGAGCAGATTAGGAGGGTTTGGAGGCTGCCGCTGTCGAGGGGTTGTGGAATGACCAGACTGTTGGCTACCTGACCCAGGAGGGTACAGTACCCTCAGCCACGCAGAGGCTGGGGAGCATATGCACCTCGGTGGCTGGAAGGTACCTTGCGTGGCTGCAAGCCACTTTTGTAAATAAGAAAGCAGCGAAAGGCGGATTGAGGGTGACATGGGGCCATAGAAAGACATGCCTGTAGACTGCCTGTCCTTGAAGCGCTCCTTCATTAAATCCGCCTCGTCTCTGAAGAGACGGGTGCCATCAAAGGGCATGTCTATAAGCGAGGATTGAACATCCCCCAAAGGCGAGGCCCCTAAAGGCCACTGTCTATGGAACCACTCTGCCCACAGAGTCGGTTGGGTCAAGTTCACAACTGACAGTGAACTTCGCTGCATCTCTCCCATCTGCAACAGCCTTAGAGAGTATGGCCTGGGCCTTCTCCGGTAATGTCGGCAGCACCTGCACAACCGTGTTCCACAGAGAGTGGGGATGACTGCTTAAATAGCATGCAGTGTTCATGGACCACAATGCCAGACTGGCGGAAGAAAATATCTTCTTCCCCAAAGAGTCCAACTTCTTGCATTCCCTATACAGGGGAGCGGGACGGAAAGCGCCATGGGATGTTGAGACTTGGACTACAAAGTTCTTAGGGGTAGGGTGTTGGATGAGGAACTTTGGGTCCCCTGGCGTGCAGTGATAGCAGCGGGCAATCATTCTATTCATAGGAGTCCAAAAGGATGTCAGTGAAGGCATCATTGAACGGGAGTAGCGGTTATGATGGTAAGGCTCCCAGTTGCAGCACCTCTGTCAAGACGGTAGTCTTGACTGCTCCTGAGGGCAACTGAACGTCGAGGACCACAATTGCCCGCCGCACCACCATTGCATAAGAAGCTTCCTCCTTCGTAGCCACTGTAGGGGGAGAAAGCATACCAGCATCTAGAGAAGTATCCAGTCTGCTGGCTTCACCCAATTACTCACACCAGTACACGTTACAGTTTTCTTTATATAGCTGGTAGTCCTCAGGGTCCAGGGACCCCTCCCTTCCCGAGTCCTAACCCAAGGAAAAAGGGTTCAGGCTCTGATCTAGGAGGCAAGGCTCCTGTCTGCACCGATTACAGCGTTGGAGAACACCTATTCAGCTCCGGTCGGGTTAGAGGATCAGAAAGGAAATGGCGCTGGTGGCACTAGGAGCGGCGGCATCAGGACCAGCATCAGGGAAGGTTTAGATGGTACTACCGGCACCAGTCCAGATCGGGTAACGGATCATTCGGGCCAGACTGGAGCCGGGGCCGGCGGCACAGAACCCGATGGGGCCCCTTCTGACCTCCTCCCCCGGGGTCAGATGAAGCATTGGTGGGGTCGGGTCGCCCACATATTAGGCGTATGGCCTCATAAAACTCCTTTAGTTGGGCGGGGCTCGCTTCGCCACTCAAAAAGTCAGGGAGCCGTGGAGTCGGCTCAGGCTCTACGATGGAGCCAGGCCTTGAATATCGAAGCTCCATCATCTCATCGGTCGAGGACAAGTCAAAGACCTCTTTGATGACTTCTTCGGACGACGACGCACGTGGAATCGAACGATGCCACCTACAGGCGATTGGGGGTACGGCTCACAAAAAATCTTCCAGATCCAGTCTAACGCCTGAGAAATTCAAAGGTAAGGAATCTGTGGCTAGAAGTCGCCATCAGATACATTTCTTTTTGCATCCTATTTTTTTTTTTAATTGATATTTTTGGTGCAAAACATAGATAGCATCGTCATTATCATCAGCCACATATTCATATACATTCGTAGGGTCTTTTGTAACTACATAGTAAACGTAGAAGGATAGAAGGTGTAACAGCCCTCTGGGGTCCTGGCGTGAATCCAGCCATCTTGGTGACATGATGAAAAGGAATATACATGTATCGTAAAAATACAGTTTGCATTTTTTTTTTTTTTGTGTCTGTGTTTTGCCTTTAAGAAACTTAAACAATAAAAAGAGCACACATAGTTCGGCACGTACGTGAGGTAGTTTCATCAGTATCTCGCATCACAGTCTATCCACAAGGGGACCAATCAGTTGTTCCTAAACCCCCTGCCCTATTTCACCCCCTCCATACCATCTTCTTAATGTAGGTCCAGCCCGCATCCGTGGATATCACCCAACAATCATTCACACACCCAATCAGAGGTCCTCGTCACTCTCAGATGCCTCAAGATCGTCCTCTTCCAGCGGTTCACATATATCCCCCCTATAGGAGTTCCAGGGCCGCCATACCCCGTTCCACTTGCGTGGATTATCCCTCAGTTTATACACCGCCCTCTCAGTCAGCATGAGCATGTCCATGTTGCGGATCCACTGGGCTAGTGTGGGGAGATCAGCCGACCCCCACTTCTGGGCTATATCTCGTTTCGCTGTCACCATCCCCACTGTAACCCAAGTTCTTGCATAAAAGGTGAGGTCGGTCGGCCCCCAGACATTCAGCAGGCACAGTCATGAGTCTAGAGTGAGGGAAGTGTGTAGTGCTTGGGCCATGGTGCGTAATACCCGTTGCCAGTAACTCACAATCAGTGGACATTCCCAAATCGTGTGTATGAAAGAGCCTTCTGCTCCGCAACCTCTAAGACAGTACGGATGATCAGCCCTGTGCAGTTTGTGTAGCGTCGTGCGAGTGTAGTAAATTCTGTGTAGAATTTTTAACTGCACCAAGCGGAATTTGGAAGATATGCCTGCTTCACGTGGGGATGCCATGGCTGCGTTCCACTCGGTTTCGTCTAGATCACCCACCTCCAGCATCCATTTGTCTTTCAGTTTCCCCAGTGGATCAGGCATATTGTTAACCAATTTGCGGTACGTCATCGATGTCGCCCCTTCCTGCAAGTAGTCAGTGAGTAGACGGCCCTCCAGAGGGGAGGATTCGGGTGGGGATGTGTCGGGCGGGATCGCCGCTTGTAGTGCGTGTCTGACCTGAATGTACCTGTACAGCTCTGTGTCCCCCAGCTCATATTGCTCCTGCAGAGTTGCAAAGGAGATTACTCCTTCCCTCGTCCACATGTCCCCCACTGTGGAGATGCCGATGTTGTCCCACTGCGTGAAGCCCTTGGAGCGCCGCAGGTGGCCCAACGCCTTCGCATCCCACAGAGGTGTGAGTTTCAACTTCGCCTGTGCCTTGTACCATAATCGAACTGTTAGTTTCGTAGGCCCAGTAAGTTTTGCCGCCACACCACGGTGGTACAGTGGGGCCAGTAAACTGTTCGTACCCAGTTGTGCCCTGTCTGCCTTGAACGCTGGATCCTCTTGCGGGGCGTGTATCCACTGATTAAGGATTTTGAGCTGAGCCGCCCAGTAGTACAGCTGTATGTTGGGTAGCGCAATGCCCCCGTCATAACACCCCCTGTTCAATTTTGCGTGTGAGATTCGGGCTGGTTGGTTGCCCCATAGCAGGCCTGAGATCTGTGCCGTTATTTTCTGGAGGAAGCTATCCGGCACCAAATACGGAGCGTTTTCAAGGACGTACAGGAAGCGTGGCAGAGCCATCATTTTAAAGAGCGCTGCCCGTCCTAGTAGCGTTAGGGGGAGTTCTTTCCAATGTTGTACATCACCACGGAGACGGACTAAGGGGGGCTGCAAGTTCAGTCGTGCGAACTCTGCCTCGTCCCGGGTGATATGAATCCCCAGATATTTGAAGGACGTGCGTGCTAGTTCTAACGGACAGGAATCCGGGAGTGGCGGAAGTGGTCCCCGTAGCTCAAATATTATGGACTTAGCCCAATTAATGGTGTAGCCCGAGATTCGCCCATGTGCCATACAGAGAGCCAGGAGGTTAGGGAGGCTCTCTCCCAGGTCTGTAAGATAAATCAGCATATCGTCCACGTAGAGGGACACTCTGTCCTCCCATTGCGGGGTCCATTGAATTCCTTTCAGGAGTTGCGTGGTGCGAATCGTAACCGCCAGCGGTTCCAAAACCGAAGAGAAGGGGTGAAAGCGGGCACCCCTGTAGCGTGCCTCAGCCTAAGGATATGGTTCTGGAAATGTGGCCATTGGCCACCACTTTGGCTACGGGGTCTCTGTATAGCATGCGTATCCATGAAATGAACACCGGGCCAAAACCCATACGTGCGAGCACTGCAAAGAGATAGTTCCACTCCACCATGTCGAACGCCATCTTGGCGTCCAGTGAAAGGATCGCGGCCGGTTCCCGTAGCAGTGGGACTCGCGCCACCACTCCATGCACCCTGCGGAGATTTAAAGCAGTGCTGCGATGTGGCATGAAGCCGGATTGGTCCGGGTGGATCAATTGGGGTAAACACGGCAGGAGCCTGCTCGCCAACACCTTAGCGATAATTTTGGCCTCCGGGTTCAGCAGGGAAATGGGTCTATAAGACGAGCATTCGCTGGGGGGTTTACCAGGTTTCGGTATTGCTACGATAGTTGCCATCCGTTGATCCGGCGGCAGCGTACCCTTCACTCTAGATTCTTCGTACATGTTAAGTAGGGGTGTGCTCAGGGACTCCGTCATACTTTTAAGCCATTCAATGGGGATCCCGTTGGGGCCCATAGCCTTACCCGGATGAAGGGCTCCGATAGCCAACTGAATCTCCTCCACCGTCAGGGGCGCATCTATGTCTTTTGACGCCTCTGCCGTCAATTCCGGCAGGGGAACGTGCTCAAGGGCAATCCGGACCTCACCCTCTCCCACCACCGTCTCTGGGGTATACACTTCGGTAAAATAATCCGCGAGGACTTCCACTATCTCGTCGGGGCGGGTGTGGTTGTTGCCATTTGGGTCAGTAAGTTGTAGGATGTTCTTCCCTCCCCCCTGCCTCTTGTCCAACCATGCCAACAGTTTACTGGCCTTGTCCCCGATGTCATAGACCCTATGTTGCGTTGCCGCAATGTCCGACACCGTGATCCTTCGCAGGTGGTCAGTGAGGCGACGCTGATGGACTTGGAGATCATGGAGAGTGTCCTCCGAAGGATTTGCCATATGGGCTATGTTGGCCCTCTCGAGGCTCAATTCTATGTCCGAGGCCTCTCGTCTGTGTGCCTTTTTATGATTCGCAATTACGGCTATGGCCTGACCCCTGAACACTGTCTTGTACGCTTCCCATAACGTAGAGGGGGAGTCCACCGAGGACCGGTTTTTCTCGAAGTAGAGCCGCGTTGTCTTCTTCAGGTCTTTATTGATCTGGGGAACTTTTAGATAGCCAGGGAAGATCGGAAATAAACTTTGTCGTTTCGTGGCCGTGGTGGTGATCGTCAAAGTGAGTGGTGAGTGATCTGAGATACCCCGTGGCTGTATACTCGTCTCGGCTACAGTAAGATGTCCGTTAATCAAAGTGAAAAAATGATCTATCCTAGAGAGGCTGTTGTGTGTGGCCGAGTAGTACGTGTATTGCTGCTGGTTAGGGTGTAGTGTACGCCATATGTCCACCAACCCCTGTGCATTCAGAAAAGTCTGGAGCCTGTTGGGCCCTTCTATGTGTGTGCGTGGGGGGAAACGGTCTAAGGTGGTCGTGAGTGCCATGTTAAAATCCCCACCTATGAGCAGGTCACCATCAGGGAGGGTCAGCAAGAATTTGCCAAGATCTGGCAAAGTCTCAGAGTGTAGTGCTGGTGGTATATAAACAGAAACTACGTTTAAAAGTTTCCCCTCCCACTGGCCATGAACTGCCGCAAATCGGCCATGAGTATCGGTTGCTGTAGACTTTACAATAAACTGGGACGATTTCTTCTGCAGGATACCCGTGCCACGGGACCCCGAAGTGAACTCAGCGTGTACTATCATATGATAGCCTCTCCTATCTAGGGCCTTCGTGGCCGGCCCCGTCAAGTGTGTCTCCTGTAGGAGAATGAGAGCCGGCCCCCGTCTCCTTATCCCCTGCAGCACCAGCCCCCGCTTAATCTTATCCCCTAGACCTCTGGCGTTCCAGGACATGACAAGCAGTGGATTCGTTGTGGTGTGACTATCCGTTTCAGCCATAAGAAAAACAGTGATCCGCCATAAAGCCCCCTCGCCGTTGGCGAGGTGGCAAGTGGAGGCAGGTGCAGGGCAGGCGTGACTGTATCTCACAGTCCATTCTCCCAGTGCCTCGAACAGACCAGATGCTCTCAGTTACGTAAAACATGCCTAGAAGCCTACGTGTGCTTAGAACATGAAGCTGCAGGACCAAAAAGTCCCTTAGTGCAAACTTACCCAACTCTTGTTCCCCCTCCCCCCCTTGCCCTCCTGCTGCACGGACTCAAAACTGCCCGCCCCCCCAACTGAGCAGAGTGCATACCCCATCCCCCAAACAGTGTACTTGCGCGTTGGGGTGAGGGACTCTCCGCAGCCGGCAGTCTCTCATTCACACCCTCGGAGGCCCTTCACCCAGTGTCCAATGGCGGGAAGCGCGTATGCAGCATTAAAGTCTCAGTACCAAAACAAACAAGAAAGTTGTCCAGATGGTCATTGTTCCTCGAACTCTTCCCTGCCACCTTCTGCTCCCAAAGAGTCACTGTTGTCCGGTTCCCCCTCCCGAAGCCTGGGAGTCCTGGCGTTGGCCTCCAGTTCGATCCTTCTTGGAACGATTTGTCCGTCTGTGGTTCTGACCCGGTCTCCATCCCTCGAGCCACTCCTGTACGTTTTCAGGGTTGTCGAAGAACCACGTTTTGTTCTCTGCCACCACCCGTAGTCTCGCAGGAAAGAGCATGGAATATGGCAGTTCTCTGGACCTCAGTTCTTTTTTCACCTCAAAGAACGTTCGCCGCCGACGGGCGACTTCTGCTGTGTAGTCGGTGAAAATGGCAACGGTAGCGTTTTGGATCTTGAGAGGAGGGGAGGTTCTGGCTGCCTGCAAGACTGCGTCCCGGTCACGGAAATTAAACAAGCGTGCCACGATGGGTCGTGGGGTAGCCCCCGGTTTCGGTTGACCTCCCGGGACTCGATGGGCCCTTTCCACTGAAAAAAAGTTGGACAGTCCCTTCGGCTTCAGTTCATTCGTTATCAGGCTCTCTACGAAGAGATCCATAGCCTTTACGCCTTCTGATTCCGGCACCCCTATAATGCGGATGTTGTTTCGCCTAGAACGCCCCTCTTGCTCATCCAGCTTCTCCCGGAGCATTCTATTGTCCTGCGCCATCTTTCCCATTTCGCGTTGAAGTTCTGAAACGTCCTCCACAAGGGATTTTGTGACCACCTCCATGCTCTTAACTTTCTCCGACATTTTGTGGAGGTCCGCTCTAAGTAGGGTGACATCCGTGGAGATTCCGCCAACGGTCGTTTGCAGTTGGGCCAGTGCGAGCATGACGTCGTCTAGTGTCGCTTTCTTTCCTCCTGGAGAATCGGCCGCCTTTCCACCTTGCTCCTTCCCCGCTGGGGAGACGGTAGGCTTGTCAGAGGTAAATCGGTCAATACGGGTCTGTGTGACGCCGCCCTTGGGGCCTTTCCCCGCCATGCCGCTAAATGCTGCGCTCCTCATGCCCCTACGCTCCAGGATGCGAGGAGCGGTGTGGACCCCCTGTCCAGTCCGGTTTGGCAAAGATCAGGTCTCAGCGGCGTCCACCGGGAGGCGAGAAGCGTCGATTGTCGCCAGATGCGTAGCGACGACTCCGATCAAGAAAATGGCGGACGCCCACTTCGATTCCGTCTCCTGGACTCTCGGTGCTACTGGTGACGACCGCAGAGTCGGTCGGGGCGCCAGAGACCACTTCGTTAATCACCACTCTCCTGGTCCGCGCGGATCTCTGCATCCGACTCTCCAGGACGTACTCGGTCTATCGGTTCCTCCGCCTCACGGGCACTTCCGGTCTAGATCCCCCGGTCAGCATGCACTTCCTGCTGGGTCGACAGCCAGGGGAGGTCCCGGCTCAGGAGGTTGGGGCAGGCCGATCCGAGGCTTCGATGTATCTCGGGCAGCGGACGTCGGATCTTGTCGCCGCTTGTCGCTGCTTACTCCACCCGGTCCTGGGTTCTGGTACCTGCCTGTAGGGCTTGTAGAAGTGACGGATTGTATGTCGGATCGACGAAGAGGCCGCTTCAGCCGCGGAGCTCGCCCCTTATGCTGCCGCCATGATCGGCTGCTAGCCACGCCCCCTTGCATCCTATTTTTAATGCAGATCAATCCCACTCTCAATAGGCAAACTAAAAATGTCTATCATAATGCAATCTGTAAGCCTATTTGGAATTGATATGTCACCTGCCTACAATATTCTACCAAATGTGGGCAATACCAGGTCAGATGTAAATAAATGGCATATGTGTGTCTATATTTAGGGTGTTCTGCTGTCTACTGTGGGTCTCTAAATTCCATGCAATTAACAGAAGAAATAAGACTTGGTACACAGAATCTTCAGATCCCTATTCTCCAGACAAATCCCTCTCCTAAGTTTCTCACAAAAAGGAAGAATACACCACATAATGAGACAGGCAATTGAGAGATGAAAGACTGGCTACAAAGGGGTATACATTTGCAGACAGTGTATGTTTTTTAATGCTATAGATCGAGGGTGTCAAGTACACAAGCAAGTTGGCTGCACAATTTCTGAGACTTTACAGTGAAATTCTTTGTGGTCAATAAAAAGCAATACATCACACTTTGGAGGACTTTCAAAAAAATAAACTGGAAGTCATTTACTCATGATATAGATCCACAAGGGGAATCTACTTATTAGCCAAATAGAGCAAAGGGTCATCCCTGAACAAAAGGCTAGTACATAAGATTTTGATTTCCATAGGTCTGTGCTTTCCCTCCAAGATGCATGCCCCTCTCTGCATAACCCAGTATTTATAGGTCAATTGACATAACTATAGTGAGATCCGTGACACCCTAGCTGAGAACTCGAAATTAAAACTTAATTTATCATTCCTGAACAACAATTCCTTAGCCTAAACATGTCACAAATTTGATGACAGATAGGCACAAGACATTTAATATCATTACTTTTTCCAAGTAAAAACAAAGGCATAGTACATTTTTGATTGTAAACTGGCTGGGATTCACAGATTATTAAAAAATATTTCCAGAGGGAGAGTTTCAAAAGTAGCCTATTCCTCAGCATCCTTATAAAGGATTAAAATATGAGAAAAGCGAGTTTCTACCAATTACCTTAGAAAAAAACATGCTGGTAGAACTAAAAAATGTGATACTACAGAACTGGACAAATATGTGCACTCAAGACGTTTAGGCTCCAAGTTGCCATTAAAAATATATGTAGTCAAAGGAAGATAATTACATCAGTCAAGTACTCAACTTTTCCACAATGACCTAGCTAAACTAGCTATATTTTAATAGGTGAAGACGGACTAAAATATATGAACGTCACATTCAATGCATTATCAACATGTAAACATTCTCAGTAACTGAGAAGGAGGGTTTTGATTAAACTTGTTAGTAATTAGGGAGGGAAGAAGGGTAGTAAGAGTTGAACAGAACTAAATGCCATGGTGACTAACATATTCCTATATCTTTGAGCAAAAACTCACTAAAGGCTCTTTGGTAATTTTACACTGCAAGGGCCTGCTGTGAATGGGCAGAGCTCAGGCTACGCCAAGCCCGCAGTTTCACCACCTCATTAAGAGCTGGAGGAAGCACCAGGTTTCTGCAGCAGGCTCCGATGGCCAGAAACCTTAAATGGCGGTCTACCTACCAAAGGACCGCTGGCTAATGACTAATAGAAGGCTCACCCTTTTTAGGACCAGCCTTAAGTCATTTATTATTATGTGGCATGGCATACTATGGCAGGAAAAATAAAACAATGTCCCTGATTCTCAAGGAGAAAACTAGATGCATCAGGAACATGTATACTGTTTCTAGAAACAAACCTAGCTTTTTTGTATTTGTTTTTGTGAAACCAAACAAATTGCTGAGCTGGCTGCCATCACATGGAGGTCCACCCATCAATACATTTTTTTCTCACAAAAAAGGGCCCAGCGAGGCAGCAGGCAAATTGAGATAGTGAAGGGTATGCTGTTGCAGGGCTTTCCCAGCGATTTAGCAAAGAACAAGTAATTGTAAGTATTACTTGAATAACAAATGTAATATTTGATGGCAAATAACAGGAAGGAGACCTTCCCTTGAAGCTAGCAAAATGGAACTGATATGCAAACCATTAGGCTAAAGCTGTAAAGAGAGGGGACATTCCATGGTGCCATAAATGGTAGAAAAGATTCTCTGGATTGTGGAACTATTCACTCCGGTTTCCTTATTAATGCCTCAGAAACAAACAAAGTGAATTGAATTTGGCAATTCTTAAGACAGTGTGAAGATCTGTAATGAAATGCAAGATAAACACTAACTAAAATGACTCACAATGGCATAGTAAGGCGGCAATGGACACGGCACAATCAAGAAAAATAAGCCCTTTGTTCACTGGTTAGGTATTAAAATACAGTCATAAATGGAATTCAGTGGGCTCCTAGAAACCTTGTTTCCTAGTGCCACTGCACCTATTGCACTTGTGACACCTCCATCCCTTGATGTATGATGAATGATCCTTTTGTTTTGGAGGATGTACATTATGCTCCTGAGTCTCACTGATACTTACTAAATGTCTGGGATTACAGTCATGACTGTAGCCATATCCTTTTATACCACCCCCTCTGCAGTAATGTATCAGTTACTAGAGTTAGGCCCACAATCTCCTGCCACTTGCCAATGAATAGACTGATATTACTGACCACCTATTCTTGTGTTATTTATATGTTTCATAATCCCAAATCAGAAACAGCTACCTTCTGACAAAACAAACTTTATGGCATGGGTTTTAATAGATGGCCCATGAGAAGCCAGATTAGAGTTCCGTGGGCTTCTAATTAATGGAAACCCTCATTAATGTCATCCCAATTGTCTCTATTAAATAAAATACAAAAATACAACTCAGACCGCTCTTTGACGAAATAAACTGGGAATGTAAAGCCTTGAGTGCGTCAATCTAAGAAAGTGTATGTATAAAAGTTGGGTTGATCCTTTCTCTGGGCCAGAAATCTTGTCTCTGCCTGAAATGTCTAGACAAAAGCAATAACTTGTAAGCAAAGTTCCAATTGGTTTAGGTATTCCAAGCACATCTGGACATCTTACCGTCTCTTCCCTCGATATACACTGACCTTGTATGACTTTTTAATTTAATGTGAGCTAAAAGACAAGGCCTAAAAAGTCTGCAGAGCATTGGGTCTTAGAATTAGCATAAACCTCTGTCTGCTTGTAGAGTTTACAATTGTCCAACCAATGGTCTGTGAACACATTGTGTCGAGTGCTACACTTAGAATGCTGAACTTCAAATTGGCAGCGATGAGGTTCGCCCTAGGTGTCCATCTCATTACGATCTCTGCAGAATTTGCTAGACTAATCTCTTGCATCTGGTTTGGTGGCGTTTTTTCCGCCAATCTTATAATTGTATTCAGTCATAGTGGAATTATTCCGATGTTTGTAATGTATTGTCATATGCTTGGAAGCAATGTTGTTACCTTCACAATACATTTTTATGAGAATCGTGGACTTCTGCTCTAATGCATTTACAACACATTCACAATTACGTAAATCTATATAGTAAAATGACAGACAAACGTTGGGTGTAAATATAACACACGGAAATTTGATTTTTCAATACAGCATTTCTTCTGGAGTTTACTTTGGAAAACATACCAGCTGTTTCTCTCTCACGTCGGAATGAGACATCACATCATTGTCCCCAGCAGTCGACTGCCAAGTTAACAGCCTTAAGAAACAAAATGCAAATGTTAGCATTTATCAAACATATATTCGGACAGACAACTGATAAAACAGGAATCAACTATATTAAGCATTGAAAGTATGCAAGTTTAGTTAATAAAATTTGGGTGCCACAAACCCAACCCTATTTTCATGCGCAAAATTAACAGAATCTATCTTTATTTCTTTTGCTGAAGCTGTGACTTCTGAATGTCCTTTAAAGTGTTCAAGTATGGGAAAGGTTATCTTGGAATGTGGAAATCTGTTTTTTTCATAGGATGTTATTGGGGACCAAGGGCCAGATGTACGACCGTTTTTGCATGAAAAAACAGCATGGGCCATGCAGAAAGCCTATTTAGCGGGTCGCAATGTAAATAGGTTTTGCGACTCGCTAATAGGAAAGGGCGATCCCTTCCTAATAGCGTGCACAAGCCCATGTATGAATTTTTTGTGTATGCAATTGCAGGCGCAAAACACTAGCAAAATACCACCCTCTTCAAGAGGGTGGTAATGCAGTCGCAAAAGAAAAGGGGTCCCCAGGGGACCCCTTCCCCTTTGCAAATGCATGGGAAAATATTTTTTAGGGGCAGGCAGTGGTTCCAGGGACCACTCCCTGCCATAAAAAAAATGAAACGAAGACGTTACATTTTTTTCTGTTTTAAATGCATCCCGTTTTCTTTTAAGGAAAACGGCCTACATTTATAAAAAATACAGCTTTATTTAAAAGCAGTACCAGACATGGTGATCTGCTGTACCCAGCAGGCCACCATACCTGGAAGAGCCTGCCATTCCCAATGGGGTCGCAAATTGCGAGTCGCAAACTGCAAGTCGCTATTTTGGACGTTGTACATCTGGCCCTAGGAGCATTCTGCTCAGTAATCTCAAAATTTGTACATTATCGTCCAGAGGTCATCACCATAATCCAATATTTCCGAAATAAATCACTGCTATAGTTTCTGCATTTGGGACTGAACACTCAGTCTCCAGGTTTTCTCGATGCCAAAAAAAAATGCACGTTTCAGCTATCAGAGAAAGTCTAACCGGAATTGGAATAAGAAAATAGTAATGATTGACAGTAGTGAAGGCACAATAAAAATAACATACGTTTTAGCTCTACAGTTTCTGACTTTTATTTAAGACTAGCAGCCCGTCCAGACGTTGTCCGGGGATGAAATAGATTGTCTGCAATGGTCTTAGTAGGCAAGGCAAATTTATTTCAAAATTTCACGGTCTACCACATTTTTTGTTTCATGCGAGTCGGGACGGAGAATAAATTGGTTTTCGACATTGCCGGACCTAGTGAGTGCGACATAACTGTCCATGAGTAAAGCAGTCTTCCCGTAAGTCGACGCCTATGACTTTGTATGTTTGACCTTGTGATTTGTTAATGGAGGAAGCAAACGCAATGTTAATAGGGAACTGCAAGCGTTTAAATTGAAATGGTAGATCAGTAGGAATCATGGGTATTCTGTATGTCCTCTTTTACCTGTTCATTTAAGCTGAGCTTAGACGGTAACAGTAGGTGTACATTTCTGGGCAACATGTGCGTCCGCTTGTGCAGTCAGTGGCAGGAACCGCCCGAGTGATATGTGCCTCAGCAGCGATGACGTTTCCAGCCTGTGTCTGCTGTTCAGTCCCTTGGGCTGACAGTACCAGACTGCGGCCCTCTCGATGTTGTGCGCCTGGTTTGAAGTCCTTTGGGCTGACAGTGCAGTGCCTGACAGCGGGCACGCAATGCTGTGCCTGTGTGAAACAGCAGTTTGTTGAATGTTTTTTAGCCCCGCTGCTACACTGACTCGCCTCAGCACCCGCCTGAGCACCGGAGCAGTATGGTAACGTCTGTACCGGCTACAGCTGCGAGCGTGTTTGTCTGCTGTACCTGACCCTACTGCAACATGCGAACTGTGTCACCCGCGAACGTGTTTGTCCGCTGTAGCGCCACTTAGACGCCCCACATGATGTCAAAGTCCAACGCACCAAAAATTGCCAAATGCACCGCCCACTGGTATTGGAACGGTAGTCCCACCCAGAACGCTTCTCGCAAGCGTGGCATACAGCTTGGTTTTGACGACTGCCGCGCCCATCGCTGTATGCACACGCCCACAACGCACACGCCCTCAACGGAGTACTCTGCAGGCTTGTTTTTGACGAATGCCGCGCTCATCGCTGTATGCCCACGCCCCCAGCACACGCCCAACGGGGACTACTATGAACGCTTGGTTTTGACAATGCCGCGCCCATCGCTGTGTATGCACACGCCACCAGCACAACGCACACGCCCACAAGTGATTACTCTGAACGCTTGGTTTTGACGAACAGGCGCCCATCGCTGTATGCACACGCCCCCAGCACAACACACACGCCCACAACGGACTACTGTGAACGCTTCTCGCCAGCAGGGTTTAGACGAATGCCGCACACCTCGCTGTATGACACGCCCCCAGCTCAACGCACACGCCCACCACAGACTACTTTGCCCCCAACGTTCTTTTACCCTTCTAATGTATATGGTGGGCTGCTGTATAGCCTATGTCCATCTGCTGAAACTGTCCTTTCCAATGCTGTATTGGGTGTTGTGATTGGCGCTGTGGTTCCTGAGCTTACCCGCCTCAAAGGTTTGGGCTATCTCTTTATAATATTAGTATGGATATGGATATGGATGTGGGCTATGAGATCGTGAGTACGTTGCAAAGAGTGTAATGAAAATGGCCCATTGTCACTCATTGTGCAAAGTGGTTGTAAATCAGCAGGAGAACAGCAGAATATAATGACTTAATGGCATGCTCCTAAGTCAAACGCATTGCCGAAATAACACAGTTATTAAGATCAGTTTTGCTTTCTTGTTTATAGTAAAGAAACAAGAACAGCGTAAATGCACAGTTCTGTTGCCTACAACCCGGAAACCGACAGCGGGATATTTACACAGCTAAACGTTATCTCCACCCAACTACCCCGCCCTCACCCAGGACAATCAGTAGCAATGCGGTTTCAGATTAGCACTCTGTGGAATCTCTACCCTTCCCACAGGACAATCAGTAACCCCTGCGGATTCAGATCAGCACTAAAGCCTTTAGTCTTACTTTTATATCTGACCTGTCCCGATTTTTGTTTAGCCCCTAAAAAAAATCATTAATTAAAAACGAGATATATATATATATATATATATATATATATATATATATATATATATATATATATATATATATATATATATATATATCACAATCCAGCCGGTAGCCGTGCCATAGATCCAAGCACAGAACCCGGGCGCGTAGACATAGTAATACGCCAGAGCCAGTCTTTGGTTATTTTCAGCTTTATTGAGCTTTCAAGTGCGGGTGAAAATGCCGAACAGACGCGTTTCGGACAAGACGTCCTTGCTCACTTGATATATATATATATATATATATATATATATATATATATATAGACACACACGCACACGCACACACACACACACACACACACACATTTATACACATAAAAGTATATATAGATTGTTTTGTGTGCTAGGCCCGTAAATCTCGTAAATGTCTTTATAGACGCACACAAACTACTACAACACGGCCTTTTCCAGGCATAATATTAACCACACATGCATTACAACGCATGCGTGGTTAACACAAATAGCATTTACCACACATACCTTTACTACGAGATACGTAAAGGCATGTGTGGTAAATGCTAAAATTAAAAAAGGGGGCTTTGGGGAGTCCCTCCCCCCCAAAAAATGCGTGCGAAAAGACAAGGGGGCCCCCATCCCCCCAAGAAAACTCACCTGATAAAGTACCGATCATGGAGGCAATCAACGTTGTTAGTGTAAACGGAAAGACACTTCCGTTTCCTCTTTACGACATGCAACGTCAACAAGGAAGATCATGGAGAAGAGACGACAGACGAGATGACGTGGAGAGGTGAAGGGAATTTTATATTTTAAAAAATGCAGGGGTCCGATTTTAGGGTTAAGGCAGGGGAGGGGTATTTGTAAGATGGGTTTGGGGGTGGGGGAATAACCTTTACCAAGAGCACTCCCTTACCATGCATGAATATACAATGAAAATCGTTGTAAAAATATAAGTGGTAAAGGAATATTCGTGGTAAAGGTTATGCGTGGGAATGGAATTCACGTTGTAACGCATGCTTGGTAAAGGCAAGCGTTGCAACGGAATGCGTTGTAACTTCATACAACCGTGTTTACATAGACTTAGCAATCGCAGGACCTCCACCTTGCCCCCTCCTCTACACTCTGTCTCTCTGGAGGCAGTGACCTATTCCTTAGACGCCTGGTAGAAACAAATATTATGTCAGACTTCAGAGGCGCATGAAAGGAGAGCATACCCATAAATTCTGCTGTGCAGGAAGACTTGACCTTCATCCCAAAAACCGGGACATGTATTTAAAATTAACAAAAGTGGTGGGACACCAGGACAGTCCTCTGAAAATCGGGACTGTCCGGGAAAATCTGGGACGTCTGGTCACCCTAAGTGTGTTGTAATATTGTTATGTCCTGCTTTGCCCCAGCCACAAAGCCAACACAAGACAGGTAGGTGCTCCAGCTCTTATTTATTCTTTCACAGTGTCGCAGTGCCAGCAGACACTACCGTCTTCCTCGTAGGTATGCTGAATAATGCCCGTCCCCCTTCCCTGACCGGAAGTGGTGTCCGGTGGCTAGTTCCCTCACCTTGTGTTCTGTGCAGGGTCCAAGTGCCCCCCTGCACATCGCTCCAATAGCTCCCCCTTTGGTGGAAAAAACAAATGCTGAGAAGAAACTAGTTTAAATTGCAAGAAGAATAAGACAATGAAAGAGAATGAAGAACAAGAGAGAGCGAGAGAAAGAAAAAAGAAAACCCGTTCACGAAATAAACACACACACAACACTGACAAAACAACAATGATAATTGTTCTCTTTGTCTCTGATGTTGGCGACCATCTGTCCTATTTTATAGTTCGTCAATGAGCCTTTTTGGTCTTCTGCTCACTCTCTTTGGGTGGGACATTTCAGTTTCTCAATTAGCATCTCCCCGGTTACTCAGGCTCTGTCCAGTTCTTTGCTGCTGTGAGGTACTCCTTACATGCCTTCCTCCACTTCATCTTTTATGGTCTTTGCTTTGTTCCTTAGTGCTGGATCTCCTTCTTCGTCTTCTAACGTTTAAATCCTTGAAGTATGAACTATTCTTGGTGACGCAGCAAGGTCCTGATGCTGATGTTATCAAGGGCCCTTTCACGATTGTTATCGTTAGTGGTTCACTCGAGAAAGAACTGTCCGACTTCCTGGTCCATGCACGTCGGTAGAATTACTAACTGTGCTTTCTTTGGTCTATTGATTTGGGAGTGAAGGGGTGCATATTAAAAGTTTTTTCCCCCATCACTATCCAATTTTAGAGCAATTCTTTTTTCTTTTCACTTTAACACTTTCACTTTTAGCACTGCTATTCAGTTTCCCACAAGACACACCCTGTTCACATCTGAGTTAGTGTTTCTGGTATACCCTAGATTTGGTTAACAACATCTGGCGGTCTGTTGTGGTTTACCAGTTCTCTTGACGAGTAAGAGATCCCAGATGATGAAGGGCGGTCTCGATGGTGGACTGATGGGAACTCGTTCACACTGATTGGCTTCCTTCACAATTTTCCTTCCTTGTTTATCAACACCTTTGTTGTTTTTCTGTTAGATAGATAATTTAGTTGGCCTTCTGACTCACTGCTATTCTTTGTTGGTTTCATTGTCAGATAGGGGGCATAACAGTCAGGGTCGTTAAAACTCCCCTGGGACCTTCTTTTGGTGTTCTAGTGTATTTGTGCAGCCTAGGCTGCAGGTCCGGTTTTTAATTCGCTGTAGAAAGGAAAGGTAACACGTACTCCAGCAATCATGGGACCATTTGCGTGCAAATTTGGTGTGCTGATAGTTTTCTCGCTAATTATGGCCACTATTTTAGGGCTGGCGTTCGATGAGGCTGAGGTCCAATCGATTCTGGCTGAGAATCCTAGTATTTTGGACACTTTGCCGTCTGTCCAGGCAACAAATGATGACGGATGGGCTAAGGTCTTAGTATTGAAAAAGAATCAGACCAGAGTTTGTGTCCATGGCATTACGATGGCAGAATATCTGAGGGGTAATTGTGCCCCAAGTGGACTAATTGTAACCAATGCTCCTTGCCTTTTCCTTGATGACAAAGATTTCCGTAGGGATTGGTATCTTATAGAATGGAAATGCACCCGGGATTGGTTGGTGCTAATCATTAAGACCGCTAAAAAAATGGCTGACAAAATACTAGTCGAGATACAAACCCTAGAGGGCCAGATCAGGACCACATTATCAGGGAAGATATTCGGAAAAGGACAGAAGGTAACAAAACCAGTAAAGAGTTCAGGGATTCCATCCTGTTGAACAAACTTGAGAAATTTAAGAAGGACCTGGCCAAGTTCTCTGCTGAGAAGGTCTATCCGTACACAAGCGACACTTATGTACCAGCACCCTTTAATAAAAATGGTCGCAAAGGGGGATCGACATACGGAACATCTAGTTCCGATGAAGTATCCACTGACTCGGATTCCTCAAATCAAGGGAACACACAAGGCGGTACTAGAGGAAGGGGAAGCAATAGGAGAAACTGGAGGGGCTATAATCAATATTTTGGCCAACCACAAATCCCGCCATGGTGGCAACCAACACCTTGGGGTCCACCATCCTTTCCTCCGCCGGGGGGTCCTTTTGGACCACAACAACTATACCCCGAATACAATCAACAGCCTTTTTTAGGACAGGGCCAAGGACGGCCGAGAGGACGACAGAGGGCCCAACAACAGGGACAAGTCCGTTGGAATCTCCCACCCGTGACAATGGATCTGAGGAACGGGAAGAAAATCCCTTAGGATCAAGCGGGGACATCAGCAGGGCAAGCCTCGTGATAAACCTTAGCAAACATGTCCTAACTGACACGGAAGAACTGGTCCTTAATAAAGGACTAGGGTTTGTAACTACTAACAGAGGTGACCCATTTATTGCCCAAATCGAAATGGGAAAGTTCTTCCGAAAAATTAGGTTGCATTATCTTTTTGCAAACAAACAGAGTTCGGACTTGGTGGAGGGCATAGAGAACACTGGACTTAAGAGACCATCTACCTTTAACCCAACTACTGTTGGACTTCCAGCCAAAGTCCTAGCTTTCGAAGAGGCGGTAGACCATGACCTGAGACAACTGAACCAACAACAATGCAACCTCTTCGTTAACCTGTCGAAAAAAGAACAAGAGGCAGTGAGAACATTGGCCAATACAGAGTCACTGATAGTAAAACCGGCCGATAAAGGGGGTGCAATTGTGCTCATGGATTCGGACTCTTACCGAGACGAATGCCTACGCCAATTGAGCAACACCAGGGCATACTGTAAACTGACTAGGGATCCAACAGACAGACTAACCACGGTTATCGGCCACATAGTGGAGGAAGCATTAGCTGAGGGGTGGGTTACTCAAAAAGAATCCCAATACCTTTGCACTGTGAACCCTAGAATGCCGTACTTTTATGTACTGCCAAAATTACATAAGGCTCAACGACCGCCACCTGGTAGGCCGATTATATCAGGTATCGGTTCCCTGCTTGAACCTTTATCGACCTTTGTAGATTTCTTTTTTAAACCAATAGTGAGGGAGATGCCCACCTTTCTTAAAGATACTAAGGATGTTCTGAGAATTCTCCCCGACATCGAGTACAATGAAGACCTAGACATCCTAGTGTCTTTTGATGTGGAAAGTCGCTATACTTCCATCCCACAGACAGAAACGCTGGAGGTGATTGAAGAACTAATGACTAACAGAGTCCTCAACTCCATCACACCTGCAAGATTAATCATGACTATGGCCACTTTGGCCATGACTGAGAATTTTTTCCAGTTTGAGGAGTCGATCTACCTGCAGGTTAGCGGGACTAGATTGGGCAGCGTTTTTGCTCCTAGTCTCGCTAATCTGTATGTCCATAAATTCGAGCAGGACCACATATTCGCGGACACCAATCCACATCTTCGGTGTCTGCGGGTATGGAAGAGGTACATAGACGACATCCTGGTAGTGTGGCGCGGTACTGTCGAGGAGCTCCAACAGTTCCATCTATGGTTGAATGAAAGGAATTGATTTCTTAATTTAACCATAGAATTTGATAAACATCAATTGCCTTTTTTAGACTTGCTGTTTTCTTCGTCAGGGGTGGGGCTACAATCAGAACTGTACCAAAAGCCCATGGCGAGGAACTCATATTAAGCTATGAAAGCTGGCCTCCTAAAGCTCTTAGGGATAACCTGCCCTTTGGGCAATTCCTGCGTATTCAGAGGAATTGCTCCACGAAATCCGCATTTGAAGTACACTCGAAGGCACTTGCAAAAAATGTGGTCGTCAAGAAATACCCTAAACACCTTATTCGAAACGCAAAGAAAAGGGCCTTTAATAACAACAGGAAGAGCCTCCTGGAGCTTGCACCTCCGAAACCTAAACAAGAAAGGATCACGTGTGTTAACACCTTCTGTACGTATTCAAACAAAATCCCAAAAATCGTAAGGAAACATTGGAAGATTTTAAATACAGGCACTGATGTGTTGCCACCTCCTTTGTTTGCCTTCAAGAGAGGACAGAGTTTGAGGGACAGGCTTGTACACACCAGACCGAAAACAACCATTCCACGAGCTGTAGGGACTCTGTGGGATCTGCCTGCCGTGATGGGACATCATCCCTGTGGCAATTATGCTGCGTGTTTACAAACAACTTGGACATACAGTATTGATATTGGCACCGACCGACCCTGGCAACTCAGAAGATTCACAAATTGTAACAGCACTAACCTTATTTATTTGATTGATTGTCCCTGCAAAAAGAACTATGTAGGGATGACCACTAGGAAAATTAAGGTACGAATCACTGAGCACAAGAGCTCCATTAGATGCTGCAGAGAGGCGACCAAATTGACCAATCATTTCCTAGAAGTGGGACATCAACCTACGGATCTATCTTGGACAGTACTAGACCAACCTTGGATTCCAGCAGAGGTCACAGATATTCCCAATTTCCTTTTCAAACGGGAACAAAAATGGGTTTTCAGACCTAAGACAGACAAATACGGGCTAAATGAGGAAATTCCCTGGATGTCCCTCTGAGAACCTATTCTACAATCTGTATTTAACTATGGGAGTCTGGCGCTAAACTTACCTCGCCCTGTCTGCTATATCCAGACTGAATGATTTGTATAACGAGAGGGCGAGTTTTGGCATGATGGTGATCCTTGCCTAGGAGAACGTATCAGCTTCATATCTGAAAAGCTTCATATTTATAAAGCCCCCTTGTTCGACTGCACCATCCTTAGGTGAGAGCTATTTGAGAATGGGAACTACATTTCCCAATAATCGTAACGTGGCGTGACGTGATGATGTCACGAGCACGCACGACGCTGAAGCCCGACGCTGAAACCGGAAGCAATTTAGTGACCGCCGGTACACCGTGTTGGTACCTCCCCACGAAACAGCCCAGAGGGACGACCGGTGTACCGACGGATAGGTAAGAGCTCACTGGCACGCTATGGGAAGTATTTGCGCGTCTGCAACTATGCAAGTACGTCTCCGAGATCACCGTTACGTGAGAGGTTTCAGACGGTTTTTCTTTGGCGGTCTCGTCACCCGAATGTGTGTGTGAATAGAGCCAGTATATAATGTGTCACATTTAGATGGGAGACACACATAGTGAAACCAGCAATTATTTACTATCAAGGCTGGGGTTCGCTTAGAAAGGAATGTGACCTAATGTGTGAGAGAATGCAGCGCCGGATGGGGCACGCGAAGGACCGGTGATATGTGGGAGTCTGAGGGATATCTTCCTCATACCAAAGTAAATCCTTTTCATTTTACTACAGAGCGGTGCACCCACTACCTGAGCTGGTGCCAGGTGAGGTGGGGCTGTTCCCTCCCATCGTATGGGTGAGTGAGAAACAAATTATATATACATGACAGATTGTTACTGTCCACAAAAGGCTGGCATCTTAGAGCCATTGTATTGTTTTTTTAAATTAATGTATCATGATCCATGCACGTCGGTAGAATTACTAACTGTGCTTTCTTTGGTCTTTTTATATGTATCTACAAATCTCCCCTGCTGAACACCTGGATTTAAAGTCAGGAGGATGAATGTATATCGCACTCTTCAGGTGATATCTTTTTATTTCTAAAACATAGCAGTAGCACTAATCGTCCTGAGGAAGCAGCAGGAGACCGGGTGGCTCCAGTGACTGCAGAAACATGTCGACCTAACATTCTCGTTGGTAGTCATTTGTTACACTACTACTTGCACTGTTTTTATTGATTTGGGAGTGAATTGGTGCATATTAAAAGTTTTTTTCCCCATCACTATCCAATTTTAGAGCAATTCTTTTTTCTTTTCACTTTAACACCTTCACTTTTAGCACTGCTATTCAGTTCCCCACAAGACACACCCTGTTCACATCTGAGTTAGTGTTTCTGGTATACCCTAGATTTGGTTAACAACATCTGCCGGTCTGTTGTGGTTTACCAGTTCTCTTGATGAGTAATAGATCCCAGATGATGAAGGGCGGTCTCGATGGTGGACTGATGGGAACTCGTTCACACTGATTTGTTTTTCTGTTAGATACATAATTTAGTTGGCCTTCTGACTCACTGCTATTCTTTGTTGGTTTCATCGACTTCCCGGTTTGCCATTGGCGTACTAGTTCACCTTGCTTAAAGTCAGATGCTGTCCCATGACGCTGTGTGTTAGCGTATTGTTCCATCTTCGTCTTTGCCTCTTGATCTCTTTTAGCAAAGTTGGTGTGTTTAGGTGGCGCTTTTGGTTCCAGTTGAGGCAACCTTGTTTTGCTTGTTCTCCCTAGTAGCACTAGTTCTGCTGGGTATCTTCTGTGAGGGGTGTTGCGGCAGTCTCTCAGTTTTTGGCACAGTGACATCTGCGCCAGTTTGGCACATTGGACGGCCTTTTTAATGTTGCGCATGAACCTTTCTACCATGCCAGGTACGCCATGAACCTGCTAAATTCTTCTCCTAAAAATGGTGGTCCATTCTTTGTCTTCAGTGTCTACGAAACGTCCCATACTGCAAGAATGTCATCTAGTATTGGTAGGGTGGCCATTGCTGGTGTTGAGGACACTTGTAGTATTATGGGGAACCAGGAGTATTCGTCGATGACTACTAGTAAGTAGCCTCCGGTGTCCGGCGGCCCATAGAAGTCAGCGGCCATCGTCGTCAACACATCATGTGGAGGTCAGACATTCGTAGTTGTTCTTGCTTTGCTGGTCTTCTGGTTATCTGGCATAAGTGACAGTTCATGATCATGCCTTCCACCAAACGATCAAGTCCCAGGAACCATACCTTTTCCCTTAGCATTTTGTTTGTTGCCACTATGAGGGATCTCTGGTTGGCTAAGGCTTGCGCCAAAGCCAGGCAGAGACCACCACTCTAGTCAGGGCAAGGGAGTTACACGTCAAAGATAACCCCTGCTCACTCCCTTGGTAGCTTGGCACGAGCAGTCAGGCTTATCCCGGAGGCAATGTGTAAAGCGTTTGCACAACACACTGCCTCCGGGTTAAGCCTGAATGCTTGTGCCAAGCTACGAAGGGGGTGAGCAGGGGTTATCTTTGGCGTGTAACTCACTTGCCCTGACTAGAGTGGTGGTCTCTGCTTGGCTTTGGCGCAAGACTTAGCCAACCAGAGATCCCATTTCTAACATTGGTTGTCAGCAGTGAGGATTAGGACTTGTGTTTGCGCAATACCACAGCGACAACTGGTTGCACTACAAACTCTGCATTAAGATAATCACGTGTTTGGGGATTATTGTTTTTGAGTTTTATTTTAGTGTTTCTCATAAGAGTGTCATTTTTAGATTGTGTACTCTTGCTTCAGCTCAGACAGTTTGGTTCCCTGTGTTGCACGTGTCTCTGAGCATCCTGCCAAAATGGAGTCTGCTTTCAATTTCGGTGGTCTGTTTAGATACAGTATGTATGAGTTGATAGAGTTCTGTGAATAGAGAGACATAGCAGTGAGTGGGTCAGACACCCAGTCCAAGCTTAGGGATAACCTAATCCAATGGCAAAAGGTTGTCTGGGAGCGTGAGCGCAGTGAGGAGGAGAGGGCCCGGGCCGCACGCCGAGAGGGTGGTGGGTCAGAGGGGAGCCCTGAAGAGTCCGAAGAAAATGACAGGATATGGACGCCAGTAGATAGTGAGGACCCCATAGATAGGGAGTCCCTTGCTGGATCCAGTGTCGGGGGCAGCTCCCTGTCCCCAGAGGAGTGGGTAGATAGGAGGGTAGAAAGGGAGTATCAGCTTGCTTTAGAGAAACTCCACAAGGAGAGCTATGAGCATATGGAAGCTAAGAAATTGGAGTTGGAGCATAGGAGTTAGCCTTAGAGGAGAAAAGGCATTATTGGCTCAGTAGTTGAGTCTTAAGGCGTTGGGCCTTGAAGAGCAGAAGCTGGAGACTGAGGGTTCTAGCGCAGGAGAAGATGGCAGAGGCTGAGAAGGCCTTCGCCAGAGAGAAATTAGGTCTGGAGGGTTCATTATCCCCTGAGCACAGTTGTAGTTTTCTGGATTCCCCAGTGAGGGTGGGGTCCAGTGGTGTCAGCAATTTAGAGTCCAGTGCAGGAAGTCCCATTCCCAGAGTATAGTACCTTGTTCCCAAGAAGAGGAGTACAGGTTGAAGTTCAGGGGCAGTAGGAAACTGTCTCACCAGTCTTGGGGGAGTTTGCGGATGAATGTAATGAGGCACTGGTTGATTGGATAAGGGTTAACACGGAACAGGATTATGAAGGACTGTTCAACCTGGTTATCAAAGAGCAGCTGCTCAGTTGCTGTTTTGAGGGGTTGCGCCTGTTGATGGGTTCGCTAACCCATGGGTCCTTGCAGTAGAAGCAGACCTCTGGGACAGTGACTGAGGTACTGAAGAAGCATTGGGGAGTGATTCCAAAAGTGGTGGTTCAGGTATCTTCCAGCCCAGAGTGGTGGAAAAGGTTCAGAGTAGCCCCGCTTGGTCCCAGTGTAGCGAGAGGGGTGTAGGGGCTCACGTCCTGTCTCAGTGGAGTGGGAGTGAGTGTGGGACTGAGTGTTCCCAGGTGCCCAAAACCCAGTCTCAGAACCTGTATGGTTTCTTCAGGGAACACCAGGTTGAGGGCCTAGGCTGTCCTGTTAGTCCATTTGAGGATGATCTCCTAGTGTCTGGGCAACCTGGAGCGTCTGTAAATAGAGCTCCAGGGGTTCTAGTGTCTGGCAGTGCCACTCCAGTTGGGAGGGCACAGAAGTCCGAAGTGAGGGGTGAATGGGGGATCTTTGCGCACTGTCAGGTGGACAGGGGACGGGAGATCTGCGCCAGACAGACGGTCACACAACATATGAGTCATGTGTTACCCTTGAGGGGATAGTGTGTGAATCCCCAGAAGTCCTGGAGTGCCAGGCAAGTACTCCGCCAAAGGGTTTAGACCCAAGGGTGGGAAGACAGGTTCGGGATCTGCCTGACCTGGAGGGAAGGACGTCTGTAACCAGTGTCCGGACCGGTTCATCTTTCAGGGGTACCACTCCGGTTGGGAGGGTGCACAACTCTGGAAGGGAGTGCAGAGGGAGGGAGTCCTTGCCTCTGACCCCGGTGCAACCTGAGGGGTTAAATCCTAGGTTGGGAGACCAGTTATGGGAAAGAGTTCCTGAACTGGTGGGAGAATGGTGTTCTACGGGTACCTCTCAGAGGAGGAGAGGGATGCACCCTAGAAGGAGAGGTAGGGGGAGGAGAGCCTCACCCGTGACTTCTGGTCAGCCTGAGGGCGCAGAACCTAGGCTGGAGAATCAGTGGCCGCCTAGAACTGTTCTGCGGAGGGGAAGAGTGGAGAATGGCTACTATGTGCCAGGGGTTACTACCCCCCGCTCTGTGAATGGGCAAGGACCAGTGGCATCTGGGTGGCCTAGGGCCTGGCCACGGATAGCTGGGGAGCACCAGTGCAGTAGCCCAGTTGTTCCGGACAGCTTTTTCAGAAGGAACCACATGGGTTCACCGTGGCGTACAACAGGAGGCTATCCCTGCAGTTGCGGGCCCACATCCGCGTTCTATCGCCCAAAGCAGGGAAGCCCATCACAGTGGTGATTGGTCTGCCCTGCGTTTTGCCTGTAAGGGGGTTGTGTTGGACTTGGCTCTTTTGGCAGGTTCATCCCTAAACTTTTTGCTTGTGGTGAGATTTGCCTGCCCTCCCATAGGAATGCATGGGGTTATGTGTTCCCATGGTAATTTCTGGTGTGAGAGGAGTACAGGGGCGAGTTTGGTATGTGCAAACTCGTGACAATAAATGTTGCGCAATAGTGTGCGCAGATTTATTGTATCTAGTGGAGAAGTGCCACTTTTAGAAGTTGTACAAAAGGGGGTGGTAATGGACGGAGCATCTGAACCAATCAAACACTCACGCCCAGTCAAAAGATCTGGGTTTAATCCATCACCGTTCTTTAGCCCACTCTGCCACCCCAGTTCAGACATGGCTATATGCAATTCAGTCTGACCCTGTGCCTCATGGGAACAGTCCAGCCCGAACTGCCAAGCCATGACTTCCCGGGACCGGAAACAAGCTTCCGAGGACCGGTTTCTGGCATTCCAGCCGTCTTCCGCCCGGCTTGCTTGAATCCAGTGGCAAAGTGAGCAAGGGACTCACGTCTGAGCATACCCTGCCACACTTATGGCGGCCAAAAGCGGTACAAAAGGGGGTGGTAATGGACGGAGCATCTGAACCAATCAAACACTCACACCCAGTCAAAAGATCCGGGTTTAATCCAGTGGCAAAGTGAGCAAGGATTCAAGCAAGCCCGGCTGAAGACGGCTGCAATGCCAGAAACCGGTCCTGGGAAGCTTGTTTCCGGTCCAGAGAAGGCATGGCTTGGCAGTTCGGGCTGGACTGTTCCCATGAGGCACAGGGTCAGACTGATTTGCATATGGCCATGTCTGAACTGGGGTGGCAGAGTGGGCTAAAGAATGGTGATGGATTAAACCCAGATCAGTTGACTGGGGGTGAGTGCTTGTATTGTCAACGCTCCGTTCATCATTTCCTTTGGTTTTGCTTTGTTCAACATAAGTTGGCAGGGTATGCTCAGACGTGAGTCCCTTGCTCACTTTGCCACTGGATTCAAGCAAGCCCGGCTGAAGACTGCTGCAATGCCAGAAACCGGTCCTAGGAAGCTTGTTTCCGGTCCAGAGAAGGCATGGCTTGGCAGTTCGGGCTGGACTGTTCCCATGAGGTACAGGGTCAGACTGATTTGCATATGGCCATGTCTGAACTGGGGTGGCAGAGTGGACTAAAGAATGGTGATGGATTAAACCCAGATCAGTTGACTGGGGGTGAGTGCTTGTATTGTCAACGCTCCGTCCATCATTTCCTTTGGTTTTACTTTTAGAAGTTGGCATTTCTGTGTGCAGTGTGTGAGAAGTTGGCCTGATATGCAGTGTTCACTATTCTAGTGATCACTATGTAGCATTCCAAACCACCCTTATTGATGATTGGTTGTAAGTCAACCGTAGACCAGCTATCCTAGTAGCATGGACAAGAGCAGTCTTTAGGCTAGACTCTAGAGGGCGTGTTAAGCCAGCTGTTATACCATCACATATACCCCTTGAACACCAAGTGAAAGGACACCACACAAGTTGTTATGAAAATAAAAGTATATTTATTTAGAACACAACAGCCCTGGACTCTTTATGAGGACAGGGCGCTAAGCACAATACAAAGCTCTTAGGAAAATACTGAAAGTCGCACAATTTACACAAATGCCCGAGGGGCACGAAAAACCATATACTCTAAAAGTGGAATGCGAAATTACTAGCAGGTAAGTACTACTCTAATAGGGTTTGGGATCACTAGGACTGGACTACTGAACCTTCAGATTACTAGCAGGAGGCCTAGGGAGATCGGGTGCAGAGTGTGCACTCTCACGCGGGATGCGGGACAAAGTCTATGGATGCTAGATTTCGTAAAGTTAGTGTTATCGGACGAATCCGACTTGGTAGAGCTGAAACGAAAAAGGATCTGGACCCTTGGATAGTTAAGCTATGCTGGAGCACCGAAATGCTGAGATTACCTACCCCAGGGGCTGCGGCTGCATAGGTCTGAAAAGACGTCGGGAATCCTCGTTGCAGTCTATGGAGCCTGAAAGAAGAAGTTGCTGGCAGGGGACCAGTGATGAAGTTCGATGGGATCCAAGCCTGGATCGGTGATGGAGGATACCTGTAAGCAGAGGGGACCAAGTTCTGCATCACTAGCCAGTGATTAGCTGGGCACCAGGATGGCACCGGACGAAGTCACCTCGACCAGGTGAGTGGGCGACGCTGGGCTCTGCAGTCTCTCGGACCAGGAGGCGTTGTCGGCGACCAGGATGGAGGTGCGAGCTGTCCCACGAAGGTATCTGCTGTCGACGTCGCTGGACCCAGGATTGGGGCAACAAGTCTTGGCAAATGCAAGCCCACGCGGTGGACGTAAAATGGCGTCTGGAGTGGACCAGGAAGGTCCGGGGTGCTCCTTTGTTGGAGGGGAGCAAGGGCCAGTCTGGAGCAACCAGACCAGCGGTGTTGTCGTCGTGGAGCGTCGTCAGGAGGGCCACAAGCCAGCAGGCAAGTAGCCGGACAACGCGGTGAGCAGCAAAGAGCAGAAGGGCCTCACGCAGATCTCGTGGATGCTGGGGGGCTGGACTTCGGTGCTGGAGCTGCTCAGGGTTAGGGCTTCTCAAACCCCAAAGCACTCACTTGAGGATCCCTCGGCGGTCGTGCTGGGCAAGCGTCGTGCAGTCTTGAAGATGGCCGGTCCCTCGAGGTCTCGTCACACCCACGAATCTCAGCTGAGCTGACGATGTAGATAGAGGTCAGAGGTGCCAGGGAAGCCGGTTCTCGTCGAGCTGGGCAGTCTTGATCCGGAGGAGAGACTTACAGCACACCGCGATGCGCTTGGATGGTGCCTGCTGTGCAGGGTGGCTACTCCTTAGCCACAAGGGAGAGTCTTCTGAAAGGTTCAAGAGTTCTTTCGTGGAAAGTCATCAAGATTCGGAATTATCTAATTTGGAAGGGTCCCCGCTCCCACCTTTATACTAAAGAAAGGGGCTGGTACGGGACTAGGTCCTGCCCATGGGTGGGACCAGGAAGGGGGGTGGTTACACCCCTCTCCCATGCCGGACTTTCCCCAGCTCAGGGGCTGGTGTGCCCCTGGAACTGGTTCTAGCCGGCAGATGCATAGTGAGCACCGGGGTGCCACTTGCAGTCACCTTCCTAATTAGCCCTGCCTACCCAGGATACACAAAACCCTGTCTGGGATGGTGCTAGCAACGCCCCTGACAGGAAACCCTTTGTCCAAGCTCTCCTCGCTGGAAGGACTCCCAGCAGCAGGAGGTCAGACTTGTGTCTGTGGTGGCAGCATCCATTTTGTGATGCTGAGGCTCGAGTTAACTTTAACCGGGGTTCACAGTTACATACATGTCGTGTCCCTCTAGAAGGGTGGAATGCTAACCCCGTCGCCAGAATTGGCGAGGGGTTAGTATTCCAATTCGTATGACACCTTACGCGACATGTTTTGATAAAGCGATACCAGAGTTGGCATATAACCACGAGGATTATAATGCACTTAAGAGTATATGGTATGCGTTATCATGGAACAGCTATTAGGACTTGGTTCCGCAAGCTGCAAACGGGCTCATCTCATGCCAGAGCACCATCTCACACGATTCCAAGCACTCTGCCTTCAGGATTGTCAAGGCCTGCCATAGGAGTGACTGATAGGAATACGAGTGTCCATTTTAGGGTTAGATATAGGCATACTATATCTACAGCAAGGGGTGATTACACCACCTTGCCCCAGCTGTCGTGCAGCCAGTTGTGTCAGATTTAGATGGCCAGCCAGGGGTGGCATAATACATGCTGCAGCCCCTGGTAGGCCCTGGGTACACCTATGCCCTGAGTTACAGGGTCTGATAAGGTGGCTCAGTACCAATTGGATATGTACCTAAGGTACATGGAATCCATTTTACAGAGAGAGCAGTAGGCCTGGGGTCCTGATTGGCAGGGTCCCAGGCCAACTATGTCAAAAACCAGCTAAAACACAGGGCAAAAAGTTGGGGGCAACCATAGTCAGGATCTACCTTCCTACACAGTGAATGTGAATTGCCTGTCTGGCTTGTGAGTGACAGGGGCTGGCTGGTGTGCCTGGCTCCAGGAGCCAGGATGGGTCTGCCCGGTGGTGAATAGGGAGATCTGCATGTAGATGGGAGGAGTTGCACCTGGGACCTGAATAGGGCTGTGCCTTCCCAACACAATGCTGGCTCCACCTCCTGTGGTGCGTCTGATGTCCCTAGCCTTTCCTGTGAATAGGGAGAGGGGCTGAGCAAAACAAAGTGCTCCAGAACCAGTTGTAACTGGTTCTCCCCTTCCCCTACAGTTTGTGACAAAGGAAAATGTTTGTATAAGAAGGGGCTGTGACCCCATGAGAATGCTCTCTTGTTCCTGACTTGGGGGGGCCTGCTGCTGCTGCTGGGCGCCAGGAGAAACCGCCACTAGGGACTGCCTCTCTGCTGGAGGGCCCTGTGAGCTGGCCCCTGGGCCCAGCCTCTGCCCCTCCCTTCATTCAAATATTTTTCTTGGACTTTAGCACCTGGGAGCGCTTTATTTTGTGCAGTGGGGAAAAGGAGAGCTTTGTTTGTTTCTGGACAGAATGCTGGATTTGTGCCCTGGTGAGAGCTCTGTCTCTGCCCTGCTGGATTGGGCTTTGTTGTCCTCAAGCAGGTGCCCACCCTGCATCTCTCAACTGAAAAACCGAGCGGGAGCACACACCGCATCGGTGCCTCCATAGCCTGTGCCTACCCCACATTGTGTGCCGTGGTTATTTCCCTAGCGGGTGCCCACCCTGCCGAGGACTTTGCGCTTTTGATATCCCTAGCGGGTGCCCACCTCGCCAGGGACTTTGTGCCATTCTCATACCCCTAGCGGGTTCCCACCCCGCCAGGGACTTTGTATTTAAACAGGTGCCTACCCCGCATCACCACCGCTGACCCGGGAGTCTCACCCCTTGCAGCCTCGCAGCTCCGCTGACATCAGGCGCCTGCCGCGCTGAGACTGGTTCCAACCGCGGGCGTTGTCTGGCAACAGAGGGGCTCGACTGGCGGAAACCACTCGGAGCGGAGGAGGCGCGGGACGTGTTGGCCTCATCGCTCCTCCCGTATGCTGCCAAGCCTGGCCCCAGCGATCCAAGCAGTGGAGGAAAGAGGTTGCTGCAGGCCGGTGAAAAAAAGGAGCGGAGTCCCCCGAGAGCCGCCCGGTAAGTTGAAACGGGCTGGGGGCTCCGTGAGTGCAGGATTGTCGCCGAGTAGGGCAGAGTGACCCTGTCTACCTCCTGAGCGGGCCAGCCGTTGTGCTGCAACGTTGGGAGACCCCCTTTCCTCCTGCAATTTGAGAGTCCCCCGAGTGGGGCTCACTGGCACAGCTGTGCCCGTTCTCTTCGTTCTGTGGGGGGGCATAATTATTTTCCGAGGCCCCAGTTGTGTTAGGGCTCCCGTGGGGGTCCAGGGCTGCCCGGGCCTCGGCTCAGTTGCCCCGCTGGATAGTGGGCAACTGCAACACTTACGGGCTAGTTCTTTTTCAGCCCCAGAGAGGACCGGAAGGCCCCGCCCTGCCAAGGCCCGTTTTCCCCTGATCCCAGCTGCCCTGTGAGAGCGCCGGCAGCTTCAACGTTGGGCGCATGTTGGCACAAAGGGCACACGGAATGCCACTGCCCCTCTTTGGTGATTACACAGCTGCCCAGCAAGTAGTGGGCAGCTGCCACGTTTAGGCCTGTTCTTTGGCGTTGTTGCTTTTGGCTGCGTGCGCAGCCAGCCCTGACTATTTTGGACATGGGGCGTTGGCGTCCTGTGAGAGGCCAGTTGGCCTGGGGACAGTCTTCATGTGTTGTGCCCTCGCTTGGGGTACACTGTTTGTGCCTAAATGTGATGTCTAATGCGCAATGCCTTTATGCCTGTTCTATACCTCTACATGTGTTTTATGATCAGGAGGGTGTTTTGAATTATGGTTTATACTAGTAAGTTCATGTTTCACTGCGTGACCTACGCCTATGGTGATTAGTATTGCGTAGTGTGTTACTATCTTTTACCAGTGGTTACTGGTTGTGCTCCAGTTATTCTATGTTCTACATCTACTATTTCTACTAAGTGATGATCCTGACAGTGGCTCACATGGCCCTGTCATGTGTAAATGATCCCCTGTAAATACTGCCCAGTGCCAGATGGCACAGTATATATGTGTGCTTATGATCTAATGTGTTTATGGTAATACAAAGGCTATTTTTATATATAACCTTGTGTGGAGTTCCTTTTTGTGGTGTGCCTAGTGTGTTGCTGGGTGTGTGTGTGTTGCGCAAACGCTTTACACATTGCCTCCTGGATAAGCCTGACTGCTCGTGCCAAGCTACCAAGGGGGGTGAGAAGGGGTTATCTTTGGCGTGTAACTCCCTTGCCCTGACTAGAGTGGTGGTCTCTGCCTGGCTTTGGCGCAAGCCTCAGCCAACCAGAGATCCCATTTCTAACAAGACTCATGTGCCAGGCTTATGGTCTGCCACCGTGTTGTTTTTGGTATCACTATCCTCGTTCCTCGAAGTAGAATTCCTTATTCTGTTCCTCTTTGTAGGAAGGGGGAGTCTCTAGTTGGCGCAGTGCAACATTAGCGACAAGCAGGGACTCTCCTCTTCCTCGTCAGGGCTGAGGGTTACCTTCCAGACAACCTCTGCTTACCCTCTAGGTAGTGTGGCTTAAGCAGTCGCAGGCTAATCTTTGGGGCATATAGGTTAAACACTTGCAATAGTACACCTTTACAACCAACCCACCACACAACGAGACCAGACGGTATTCTGTAAAAATATATATCTTTATATAGATTTTAAGCAGGCTTGTAAATACAGTCACGTACTTTATGATAACGGTTGCAAGTTACTCAGTTCAGGTTACCACAGTTCTTATAGCAGTTCTCTGAGGGCCCGTAGGCCGGTGTTAACCAAAGTTCTTGTGGAGCCGGCGGCTTCCAGGGGATCTGTCCCACGTCGCGTTGCCTTCCCGGGGTCGCTGATCGTTGCGGCTCTTCAGCCGAGCAGGTCACTGGTCATCCGGGGCAGCGGTGTTCTGTGGCGGCAGGGTCCTTTCGTCGTCGTCCGCTCCGACCCTGGAGACGGCGGCTGTGCGGTGGTGGCAAGTGGCAGTACGGTCCCCAAGTGCAGGACGTACCCAGCCAAGTGCCGGTGCAGCTGTGGACTCACAGCTGGGCTGTCGGGCAGACTACCGACCTTGCGGATTCTCACAGGGCAACTGTCCGTCTTTGCAGGTGAGTGGCTGCTCGTTATGCAGTCACCTCGAGAGCTCGGACCGGACGGGTCCTCCTTCGCTTTGCTCTCGGGCTCCCGGTGCAGTTGCGGTCACGGTGTTCGGGCCAGCGGCGGCTGGTCCTTACTTTGCTCTCGCTGTTGCTTTGGGCCCCGGTCACGGTGGTCAGGTGGATGTCGTTGCCTTGGAGGAGATTCCTCCGTCGGTGCTGCGGCGATGGTCAGCACCCGCAGTCGCTTTCTTCCCAGGGGGTAGCGTCCACTGGTCGCTGGTCAGGGGGCAAGTTCAGTTGCAAGCCCTTGGAGATCTCTTTAGCAGAGTTTTGGCACAAAGTAAAGCAAAAGTCTTCTCGTAGTCTTTTCTCCTTCCTCTCCTTCGGCAGCAAGGCACCAGACACAGGCAAGAGTCAGCACCCTTCCTTGTCTCTCACGGTCCTTCTCGTCGGGCAGAGTCCTTCTGTGGCCCAAACCGGATCTAATTCTCAAGGAGCAGGGCTCCTTCTTTTATAGGCCAATTCTTTTGTTCTCGCAGGCCAGGGGGGCCTTTGCATAGCCACTCTCAGTCCTTGAGTACCCCGGCGGGTGTACTCCGGCTTCTGCTTTCAGGGTGAGGGGCAGGCGCATCAGACGCCCCACAGGGGGTGGAGCCAGCATTGTGCGGACAGGGGCGGCCAGAGTACCTTGTTGATGGGGGCTTCGCCCTTCCTGGGCCAGGTGCCGGCAGAGTCATCCGCCGCTCCCCAGGAGGGTGGAGCCAGCATTGTGGTGGCCGAGCACAGCTACAGTTCGAGTCAAGAGGCACTCCTACCTCCCACTAAGGTGTAATCTGCGCATTCACCACCTGTCATCCCTCCAGCCCTGTCACTCACACATCCCAGACAGTCAGATACACATACCAGCAGAGGCGGGCTGAAATGGTTAAGCAAGCAAATGCTAACTTTCTAAAAGTAGCATTTGCAAACCCAGGATACTAAAATAAACTTGACTACAAGAAATATTTTATCATCCTGAGTTCAGGCATACTAAACATGACTCGCTACCATGCTCCTTGAGCCTGCGGGAATTATAGGGTGTAATAATTCTCGCAGCTCAGTCTGGCCTAATGGAGCAGGTAGCCTTCAGTAATGAAATACGGTCTTGGTTGTAAGTCACTACTAGGACATGCCACGCACATCAGGGCTTGTCCTACCTTACACCTACAACGCACCCTGCCCGCAGGCCTACCATAGGGGTGACTAATATGTAGTCAAGGGAAGGGTCGAGGCTGGCAAGTGGGTGCACTTGCCCAGCTAGCGTGACAGTACGAGACCGCACGCGGGTTCTGCGGTCGCAGTTCCCAGACACAACTTTACGGCTGCTTCGGTGGGTGGCGCAACCAGCGCTGCAGGCCCACCAGCAGTATTGGCATCTACAAGCCCCGGCACTCTCTAGTGCGCTTTACTAGGGACTGACAGTAAATCCAATGCACCAATCAGGGATACCAATCGTATGTACAGTTTTTACAGTAGGGAGCACTTGCACTGCGGCACGGATCAGCCGTGGCGCAGTGCCCTGAGTATCGGAAAACCAGCAAAACATCGGAGGCACATCAGCAAAAAGTGGAAGGGAGACTCACGCCAAGGTGCCAGGTCTAACACTCTTGTATTTGTTTGAATGCCAGCATTTCTTCTCACTCCTTCATTTGTTGGACTGTTGTTGTTTACATGTCTCCACCTCTGTTGCTGTGTTGTGCTTTTGACTGCTTGTAGCAAAGCATCATCGATTGTTTCTTGCACCAGTTCGATTGTTATTGAGGCAGTTGAGTCGCAGCACAAAATTCAGGTACTCCTCAGCCATGAGCGTGGTCTCTATTGCACATGGTAGGGGATAATGTGACATGTAATCAGCAGCGTTATGCTCTTTTCTGATCATGCCGTTCAAATGAGGGCCTGGGTGCCATTCTCTTTCAATTGCAGTGTTTGACATGTGCATGTCAACACAGATGCGTATTTTTGTTGTGTTTTTCTTCGGTACCACCAGTATCGTAGACACCCATGAAGTTGGTCCATCCACCGGCTCTATGATGTCTTGTGTCAATTGAGGCTCTTTAAGTCTTCTTCCGCCTGCGGTTGTAAGTGCACGGGCATTCTTCTGTGATGTTGAGCCACTGGCTTTACAGCTTCGTTGATGTTCAGTGTTACCTGCATTTCTTGCTTTCCTAGTCCCTTTAGTATTTTAGGGTGTTCTCTCAGAAAGCTGTGATGCTACGATATGTGATATGTCATAGCTAGGAGACCCATCACCTGAGAGTTGCTTTTGCTTAGTAGTTATGGTGCTGGTATATATCTGCGTAGGACATGCACTTCTTATTTTACAGACATTTCCTTGTATGTTAGAGTCCCTACAAATTCCCTACGTTTTCCACTGGTTGCATCGCACCCCATGTGAAGAGATCAACAGTGGACGGTGACAGCGGAGGCTTGTGTTTCATCTTTTCATACTCTGATATGCACATGATATTGCCTGTTACACCAATGTCCAGTACAAATTTTGCTGAGTGACTTCCAACTTCAATGTCTACCGTCGCAGACATCTTTATCTGTTGTTTGTCCATGAGCTGGATCTGTTCGGGTGTGAGATCTCGTGCTGGGATGTCTGACATTAGGTATATTCGTTCCGTGATCTCACATGCATTTGCGCTATCAGAGTCAGCTGACTGGCTGCGGTTTTGTGTTTCCATGCGCCGTAATATCTGCTTTACGGCGTTTGCTGTTTGGCAGGTCGCCCATGCTCCGTTTTGAACTGTCCGGCCATGCAGACACTCCCAAAGTGGTTTTCGCTATTGTATTTCCAACACCTGTGTCCCATGGAAGGGCAGGCACCAACACATGGGAATTCTAGTCTGCAGCGATAGCATGCCATGTCTTGTTTCTGCTTCCGTGGTGGTGTTTTGTCACATCTGCTGCTGTTCTCAGCTATGCGATTTGCTTGTTCGATCATCCGCGCTCTCCCATTTTCCATCTGCATGGCATGTGATGTGGCTGTGGCCTCTGTGCGTGCCAATGTTAGTATTTTGTCTTAGTGTGTATGGTTCCTTTAGTATTCCTGGACAAAATCAGACAGACTGGCAACCCTTAATGATGTGCAGCCTTATTGACGCCTCATTGTCAAATGTTGTGTCCTGCTTGGCCCCGGCCCACAAAGACCACACAAGACAGATAGGTGCTCCAACTCTTCTTCATTCTTTCGCAGGGTCACAGTACATGCAGGCGCTACCGTGTTCCCCATAGGTATACTGAATAATGCCCCGTCCTCCTTACCCGACTAGAGGTGGTGTCCGGTGGCTGATTCCCCCCACCCGTGTCCTGTGCAGGGTCCTTGAGCCCCACTGCACATCGCTCCGACATATCATCAGGACCAAGGTTCAGTAGCGGAGCAATTTCGGCAGTGCCAGAAGAGATGCATCAAGGTGTCAACATCCCCACAAGCCCCTTCAGCATTCTTTGCTATGTTCAGGGCACCATGCCAGTATTCTAGCAGGTGTCCAGTACCAGAAGGAAACCACCTTAACTGCGGTCACCGAACCAGATGCCTTGTATGGAGTGTTGCCAGGCCCTATAGATGTGCTCCCATTAATTATGTGTAAGTTCCGTATTCAGCTCCTCCAACCAGAATCTTACCCAAGTCTTCTTCATTGGAGCTGGATGGGCCAGCAGTGTATAGAGCTCTGTGACTAGACGTCGGTCTTCGTTCTTTGTGAGGATCCATTTTTCAAATGTCAAAGGTCTGTGCGCATGCAGGTTGATTACGGGATATATGACCCAATGCCTGCCCTACATGTAGCAGAGGCGCTCTGAATAAGGCAGACCATAGTCGTGTTGCTAAATATCAAACGGGATAATACCAGATATGTCGACTAGATGCCCCACCCAGTTACACCTCAAGGTCTGACATTGTCAGAACCCCTCCTCCTGAAGGCCAGGAGTAAAGTCATGGTTGGCAAGAATAGGGGTTACTGGGAATGGAAAGGATGTCAGCACCCTCTTCTCCGCCACTATGTCCCAGACTGTTATAGAAGCCTTTGTTATCGGAGAAGAGCCATGGTACTTTCCACAGGTGCATACCCACTGCTGCCTGGTCCATGAAGTGGGATGCCTTCTTACTCTACTCCCCCAAATATTCAAGCTGTGTTGTCAGGAAATATTGAACAATGTTGGTTACCCCTAATCCTCCCTCTCTACCTCCTTGACCGGAAGCTTAAGAGACAATTCATGCAAGGTCTTTTATGTCCCACACAAATCTTGATATCAGCTCACAATTGCCGAAGAGTGTTGGGCAGGGGTGTCAATAGAAGGGTTTGGAACAAGAACATCTTAGGCAACACCGTCCTCTTTAGGTGCTACTTTATGACCCATCCAAGAAAGTAGCAGTTTGTGCCAATTAGATAGCTCTATTCGAAGCTGCCAAATAAGCCCTCAATAGTTGATCTCGGTCGTGCTGGAAGTTAGGGGGTAAGCTGACCTAAGTAAGGGATTGATGACTCCGCCCACACCACTGGGTACTGATTAAGCTGCTCTGATGCGCGAGAGGAACCACAAGGTTGAGCACATATGATTTCTTAAGGTTAACCTTAAATCAGGAGACCGTCCCAAAGCTTTGCAGCTCGGTTAATAGGGAAGGGAAATACGTTTAAGTGGCTCTGTCGAACCACTATCACGTTGTCCGGTTGTAAGCTGATTGTACGTGTATCTGCAACGCAACTCGTAATAGCTCGGTCGGCCAAATACGCTGCGCCAAGAGTTAAACCTAAATGGCAAACAGGAGTGGTGAATGTGGGCATACATGTCTGGTTTCCCTGTGTGTTCAAAAGGGGTTTTAAGATACCCCATTCACCCTTACTGAAGCTTTGGGGGAAATGTATTCACACAAGACCCCGCAGCGAAAAGTATCTCCAAACCAAAAATGCTCTAATGTGTGTGTGACAGGTATGGCCAATGTACCCTATTGAATGCTTTATAAGCATCAATAGCGAAGAGAAGTGCCTCCTTTTGGGACCGCCGGCCTTATCTAAACAACACCGTTATTGAAACAATTCCCAATCTGATGTATGAAGTTGACTACTGGGTTTTTATTTCCAGAAGCCTACGGTTGCAGTGTTTGGCTCCCACCCATGGAACCCGGTGATCCTACACGTAAATTCCCTTCAACACAGGACTAGTACTCTTCATTTTGGATAGTGTATAAGGAAGCACATCTTTTTAGGATGTTCCCAGCAGAAATAGATTACATTTTGCTCTAATTTTCAGTTCAGTGTGTAGGTGGTATCCTCCTTCGATTACTGGTGTGTAGTTTCGGACTCTGTTTTTGGTGTAGGTTTATTTAACGTGGATAAATAGTCTGATAGGATACACCTCTGATAGGATACACCACTTATCTTGCAGTGTGTAACATTTTTATTTTGCTTTGTTGCTATTGTTAGGTGTGTCAGTGGATCCTGATTCTTTGCTTAATTTTATTCAATAACAGATCTAATGGGTTGCTGCGTTGCAGTAGGAAATGTGTGTGTCTTCTGCTTGTAATGTTACGTTGTTATGTTAAATGGGTTTTGCAAAGCGTGCCGCTACTCAGCTGAGTGTCCCAACGCTGGATGTGATGACTGAAATCACTGTGCCACAGTGACCGCTGAACGGGGCGTTAAAGCTGAAACAGCCAAGTTTTCAGTGATTTCCAAAATGCCAGAAGATCCAGCATCATCCTTAATTCCACCTGCAAACTATTACCCAGTTTTGGTGCTTGCACCTGGAAGGAACGTCCCGCAATTCGAGCTCAAAGATATCTGGGGGTTCGTGCCAGTTGAAGTGCTGAAGACCTAAGTGTGCGATGAGGGTGATAGAATTGAACTCTCTGTACCCAGCACCACTGCCATGGAGAGCATTAAAAGCAAATACCAAGGCCTTAAATTGGATCCTCCTGCGGACTGAGAGCCAATGCAAGGATCTCAATTGTGTCGACATGCGGACTCTAGGGTCTAGCATGAATATTGCTCTGGCTGCTGCATTCTGGGCCACCTACAGTCTGGCCAGTAGATACTCTGGTAGCCCTAGGTAAAGTACATTCACGTAGTCTATCCTGGAGATTATCAAGGCTTGGAACATCGTTTTTCTGTGGGTGATAGGCAATAGTGGCAGAAGTTTCGACAAAAGCGGTAGTGGCATTATTCACTGCTTATTCTAGGGTTTTAGAGAAGAAAGGGAGCAGAGATATTGGCCTGTAATTGGAGGCTAACTCTGGGTCCCGTGTTGTTTTTTTAAAAGGGGTAACATTTTACCTCTTTTTCACCTCTCTGGGACCTGCCAAGTCTCCAAAGAAAGATTGAGAATCTGGTTGACCGCTGGATTAATGATCTTGATGCAAAAATGGGGGCAGGGCAAGGGTCAGAGGGGAAACCGGATTTGAGGACTTTCATGATCTCTAAGGACATTTCCATGGAGATCCTTGGAAACTGTTCAAAAGAGGGTACTTTGACTTTTGTTGGTAAGGAGACGGGCATAACGCTGCCTCTACACGTCAGAGATGTTGCTGAAAAGTACTCCTAGGTGTCTTTGATCTTATCATGAAAATAGGCGGCCATGTGGCCAATCCATACTTCCGTGGGAGTAAATGGTTTGACTGCCACTGCAGGGGAGGAAAAGTCGCTGACAATTTTGAAAAGTTCCTTGCTTTTGTTCGTTGCAAGTTCTATTCTGGCGGAGAGAAAATATTTTTTTGCCTCTATAACCTGTTTATAATAAGCCTTCATTGCTGGTTTATAAAACATTTTGTGATTGGGGTCAAAAAGCTTTCACCAGGTCCTTTCTAGGTGTTTACAAGTCCTCTTACTTTCTCTAAGGACAGTAGTGAACCAGGGGGCAGAGGGCCGGACATTCTTCCCAAGACGAGAAACAGGGGGTACAAGTTCCTCGGCCCAGAGCCGGATCCAGTTGTCCAGGCCCTCGACATCAGCCTCTAGATCCCCACTAAGAGAGTTGGGGTACTTGTTGATGGCATTACTGAGTGCCTCAAGTGTAATTAGGTGAAAAGGTCTAAAATTGTTACTCTTGGGCTTCCCGGAGACCTTGGAGGGATTTGTTTCCTTCTTAATTGAAAAATCCAGGAGGAAATGGTCAGACCACACGAGAGGAAGTGGTTGGCACATGCCTAACTTGGTTGTATGTGATGGGCTTTTTAGGCTAAGAAAGGCATTTATCTTCTCAGTTCATTAGTTTTATAGAAATGTGAACTATATATATTTCTGTTGTTTTTGCTTCTGAATTGTATATGGAATGTTGGTACCCGTTTTTCTATATCTTGTTAATGGCTGCAGTCCTAGTTCACCTTGACAGCCATTGTTCATGTAATTACTGTGGCACATCAGTTCTTGCTTGTTGAACAGCAAGTGCATGCTTTCTGTTGGATAAGCATCATACTTAGAGTAGTCATCAAAGGACATGTCCTAGAGTCCAATGCTGGATAGAAGTATGTTTTGGAAGATTTACCTTTTTGGTATAGAATGCTCAAGTGGCTTCTTTAAGCCTTTCATGGCTTTGGTTAATTTTCATAAGGTGCTGAAAGTTATTTCTATGTGCCTGTATTGGTTTGTGTTTGATTTTTTTTCCTACTACTCCTAAATTTGCATGTGGTAGCGGATACCTTAGACCATTTTAGGCTCCTTAAGCTTCATTAACTATGTACTATGTGAAGGCAATGTTCTACCAGAAATAGGTGGACTAGGACATACAGCAGGCACCCATCATGTTATACATTTCCTATCAGGTCGTTAATGAATATGCTGAATATTGGTCCTATAATAAACAATTTACACATCATGAAGTACATCATGTGCAGATGTAGAGTAGAATGGGGCTCCAGCTTCCCACTACTTTCTCATGCCCTTTAGGTTGTGAGGCATAGGACATTTGGGAGAACGATAGGTATGGAATATATCATCGCTATGCCGTAAACTAAGACTCAATGGAGAAGATGAGATACCTTATGCAGTGCATTGGTGTCTGTATAGACCTTAAGAACTGATACTTTACTTTAGACAAATAGGTATTGGGTCAGTCGGATAGATTTAAATTCAAATAGATTTAAGTGCAGTAAGTTCTCTGGCCTAGACCTGTAACCCTGCCTTAGGAACACATTTGTAGTGAGTACAAATAGAAGTTCTGGGTGTCAGACGGACATCAATCATGAGATTATGTGGTTCAATCATCCAGGTAAGGGCCATCCTTAGGGACTCAGAGATACTGACCTAATCTTGCCCTTGGTAGCCTGTGTAATGCCACTGGCAGTCCAGTTATTCTAGTACAACCTCAGGCACAGCCTGCAATGCAGAACCAGGGAATGCATGTTAACACTGACCTCACCTGAAATGTATCCTACTGAACACACTCCTAAGAATACTACTTATTTTCAGGGTATTAAGAATTACTTTCCTAATAAAGTGATAGACCTAGATGATGAAGCAGACACAATGTTTTTGTTGTTGATTTGTTCTGTTTGCTTCGCTGTGGTCTTCAGTTTCAGTCATACAGGTAAGAAAAAAATCTGTAAGTCACGGATGCCATGTACTTTGTAATTCTAAAGGCTGCTCTGTGGCAGAATAGTAGCAATCAGAACTGTATGCGGTACATTTATCATTCAGAATAGATCTTTTTGAAGATCTGGGTGATAGGAGATTGTGAAAATAGGCATCTTGGAGACTGATGGAGAACTTACTTTCCTGAATCAGAGACATTGAATTTAAATACCGCCATCCCCAAGGTCTGTTTTTTTAAGAATGTGTTGCAGTAATACAGACCCAGGATTGGTGCATGTGTTACCGAAACCAACCAACTAACTTATTGTTTTTAGTTCTTCTGGACCTTGTCGATTGCTTCTTTTAGAAGCACTGATAGAATTTCCAACTGAATTCTGAACACTGATCAAATTTCGTTAAATCCAAAGCCTCTCTCTCTCATTAGGGACTCCCAGAAGGAATCTGCGGCTGGACAGAGTCTCTACCAGATAAGGATATACTGAAGGTAAGTAACTTGTTCATGTAATAGAGAGTTCTAGATGCAGATTCCTTACCTTAGAATAGATACCAAAGCAATACCTCCCTGGAGGTGGGTCTGCGATTGGCTAAGACCAAAAAGTCCTGGAGGGCCAAATGGGCAAAGTGCACGTCCCGACGGACCTGGGTGTCAATCAATCAATCAGAACATTTTTAAAGCACACTACTTACCCCTGAGGGTCTCAAGGTGCTGGGTGGTTGGGGCGCTGCTATTGCTCGAATAGCCAAGTCTTGAGGAGTTTTCTGAAGGTTAGTAGGTCTTGGGTCTGCCGTAGAAGGATGGGGAGTGTGTTCCAAGTTTTGGCGGCAAGGTCGTAGAACGATCTGCCGCCGGTGGTCGCTCTTCGGAAGCGGATGACAGTGGCGAGGTCGGCGGAGCGGAGCTGGCGATTGGGGGTGTAGAAGCTGAGTCATCGGTTGAGGTATGTTGGACCAGTGTTGTGGAGTGCCTTGTGTGCATGGGTGAGGAGCTTGAAGGTGATCCTCTTGTTGACGGGTAGCCAGTGCAGGTCTCTCAGGTGGGGTGTGATGTGGCTGCGGCGAGAGATGTTGAGGATAAGGCGTGCAGAGGCGTTTTGTATGCGTTGCAGTCGTTTCAGCAGTTTGGCCGAGGCTCCTGCATAGAGGGCGTTTCCGTAGTCCAGCCTGCTGCTGACGAGGTCCTGGGTGACCGTTCTTCTTGTTTCAGTGGGGATCCACCTGTAGATCTTGCAGAGCATGCGGAGGGTGTTGAAGCAGGAGGACGAGACGGTGTTGACCTGCTTTGTCATGGAGAGAGTGGAATCGAGGATGAACCCTAGGTTGCATGCGTGGTCGGTGGTTGTTGGAGCTGGAGTCGTCCCAGGCCGAGGGGATGGAGCTGTGGATGAGGATTTCCATCTTGTCCGAGTTTAGCTTCAGCCGGCTGTTGTTCATGCTCTTGGCTACGTCTTTCATTCCTTCGTGAAGGTTGGTTTTGGCTGTGAGGGGGTCATTGGTGAGGGAGAGGTTCAGCTGGGTGTCATCGGCGTATGAGATGATGTTGAGGTCATGCATTCGGGTGACGAGGGCGAGCGGTGCCATGTAGATGTTGAACAATGTTGGGCTGAGGGATGAGCCCTGTGGTACGCCGCAGAAGATCTCGATGGCTTCGGAGCGGAAAGGGGGGAGGCGGATGCTCTGGGTTCTACCGGAGAGGAAGGAGATGGTCCAGTCCAGAGCCTTGTCTCGTATCCCAGCATTGTGGAGAAGTGTGCATAGAGTGTCAAAGGCAGCTGACAGGTCCAGGAGGATGAGGGCCACTGTTTCTCCGTTGTCCAGCAGGGCCCTAAAGTCATCAGTGGCTGCGATGAGGGCAGTTTCTGTGCTGTGGTTGCTGCGGAACCCGGACTGGGATGGGTCCAGGATGTTGTTCTCCTCGAGGTAGCGGATCAGTTATCTGTTGATGGTCTTCTCGATGACCTTCGCCGGGAGCAGGGAGATGGAACGGAAGTTCTTGAGGTCCTTGGGGTCAACCTTGGGTTTTTTGAGTGGGGCGTTGATCTCTGCATGCTTCCAGCTCTGTGGGAAGGTTGCTGTCTCGAAGGAGATGTTGATGGCTTTCCGGAGATGGGGTCCGATGGTGGTGCTGGCTTTGTTGAAGATGTGGTGTGGGCATGGGTCTGACGGAGATCCGGAGTGGATCGTGTTCATGATTCTGATGGTGTCGTCGTCATTTATGTTGGTCCAGGAGAGCAGGGGGTCAGTGCGGATGGTGGCCATGGGGATGAGGTCTCATTGGTTGTCGGGGCGGTCGTGACGTTGAAGCTGTCTTGGATGTCTTCGATCTTGCGATGGAAGAAGATGGCAAGGGAGTTGCACAGGTCTTACAAAGGTGGGATGTCGTTGGTGTTGGAGCTGGGGTTGGAGAGTTCCTTCACGATGTTGAAGAGCTCTTTGCTGTTGTGTGCGTTGTTGTCTAGGCGGTCTTTGAAGGAGGCTCTTTTGGCGGATCTGATGAGTTGATGGTCTCTGCGGGTGGCAGTCTTGTGGGCTGCGTGGCTGTCCCGTGTCTGTTCGCGGTGCCATTTCTTCTCTAGCTTACGGCAGGTTTGCTTGGAGGGCTGGAGGTCTTCCGTGAACCAGTTAGCTTTCTTGCTGGTGTGTCTGTTGGAGGGTTTCTTTATCGGGGCGAGGGTGTTGGCGAAGTCGTCGATCCATTGTCCGAGTCGGGGTCGGCGGGTGGGCTCCGGGCGAGGGTGGAGGTTAACTGGTCTTCGGTGACTTTGCTCCAGCAGCGGCGAGGGATCTGTTGGGTGCGGTAGTGCGTGGTGGGTTTCCGGAACGTGAAGTGGATGCAGCGATGGTCGCTCCAGTGGAGTTCGGTGGTGTGGCTGAAGACATTGGAGCTTGCGGAGAAGATGGGGTTAAGCGTGTGGCTGGCAGAGTGGGTCGGTGTAGCGACGAGCTGTCTGAGTCAGAGGTTGGCGAGTTTGTCGATCAAGGTGTGGTTGTTGTTCTCGAGGTGGAAGTTCAGGTCCCAGAGGAGGATGTAGTCCGTGGAGGCGAGGGCATGTGTACTGACGTAGTCGGCGATGGAGTCGCTGAACTGTGGTCGGGTTCCGGGGGTCGGTAGACGTGGGTTCCTCTGAGGGTGGTGTTGGGATCGGTGTGGATCTGATGGCGATTCCTTCCTCCTACTCCGTTGGTGCAGTCCCTGCGGGTGATCTTGTAGCCATCCGGGAAGGCTATGGCGATATCCGGTGGCGAGGAGGGGTTCAGCCAGATCTCCGTCAGGAAGGCGACGCAGGGGAGGTTGAGTCGAGTAGGTCCCAGAGTTTAACGGATTGTCTGCTGGCGGAGCGGGTGTTGAGAAGGATGCATTTGAGGTGGTTGCGTTCTTTCACGGTGGGCGGCTAGGCGGATCAGATGCTGGTGAAGCTGCAGTTCAGGCTGAAGGAGGGTCCTTGGGTGCGCTTCGGGGCGGCCAGGAAGCAGGTGTGTGATTGTCCGGTGTTGAGTGCGAGGAGGGTGCTGGCATTGTAGTGGAGACGGGCGTTGTGGGGTTCGCGGGGGCCAGAGGTTCTGGCGCTGTGCACGGTCCAGGTGCGGACGGGTGCAGACTGTCTTGCCTTAGGCGCGTCTTTGGCACGCCAGTAGCGCACCCGCACAGCGGCCGCCATAAGAAAGGGAGGTGGGAGGAAGGAGCAGCTGGGAGGAGGGAGTGGACGAATGTGCGAGCGGGGGGCGGGCCGCAGGGGACACAGCAGTGGGAAAAACGGGGCAGGAACAGAAAGCAAAAATAGGGCACAGAAACCAAGGTAAATGAGGAAAAACTAGCAATTAAAACAGAGGCAAATACAGTACAAGCGGGGGGGGCGGGTTCGCAGCAGGCACAGCGGAGGGAAAAACAGGGCAGGAACAGAAGGCAAGAAGAGGGCACAGAAACCATGCGGAAGGAGGAAAAACGAGCAATTAAAACAGAGGCAAATACAGTACAAGCGTGGGCGAGCCGGAGGGGGCACAGGGGTGGGAAAAACCAGGCAGGAAATGGAGCGGAAACAGAAGGCAAAATCAGGGCACAGGGCACAGAATTGAACAGTGGTAAAACCGAAGGAGGAGAAAGCGAGCAATTAGACAATACAACAAAGCACAACGCGGCAAAGCATAACAGAGCAAGCAGACCTATGGCCAGCCACTGGCCACCAGGGATGAGGCAAGGGTGGTAGCTTGAGGGTGGAGGAGGGCATCGAACTCGCAGCAGTGGTAGCAACAGCGAGCAGGGGAACACAGACGAATCAGGTGGTGCTGTCGCAGCGTGGGTGAGCGACCTGCCTGGAGCAAGGTCAAGGGTTGCTCAGTAGTGTTTGGCAAATGAGTGCAATGATGCCCAAGTGGCAACCTGACAGATGCCCAGGAGAGGAACTCCACAAACTAATGCAGTAGTCACAGCTTTGGCTCTTGTGCATTGAGCCTGCAAGCCCTGGGGGGTTGCTTCTTGGCAAATGCATAGCAGATATTTATTCAGAATACAATCCATCTAGAGATGGTCTGTTTTTGAATTTTTCCCCCTTCTTCGCTCCAGAGAACCCAACAAAAACCTGATTATCCAATGCTGGGTGCGATTAATATAGAATGACAATGCTCTTTTCAGGTCCAAGCGGTGCGACCTTTCTTCCTCCTTGGAGGGTTGGAGCAGAGAAAAGGAGGTTGTCAGTATAATGATTTGGCTGACATGGAAAGCGGTTATCACCCTCGGCAAAATAGAGGCATGGATCTGGAGAACCAGCTAGAAGAAGCTGGTCTGTACGGGGTGAACAGAAAGAGCCTGTAACTTACTATGTTGTTCTCTCTAAGCTGTACGCCTGGGTGGCAGCGCACAGTGTGTCATTTTCACTGCCCAGAGAGCCTTAAGGAGCACGAAAACAAAGGAATCTTATTGCTGACAGCAGAAGAGCTCTTGATGAGCTGTTAATGAATGCAGAGTGAAGCATGATATTTTACTTCCGGACTCTGGATTGTTCAAGGAGTGTCTCCCCCATCACACTACCACCATTCTTAGAAGAAAACAAAATAACTCACGTTTTTTTAAACTGCAATAGCAGTCCACAAGATTTACACACTTTGCAAGTGTGAAAATAAGGAACCTTTGTGGGGGTATTACAATTTTAAAAAAAGCATACAAAAAACACAATCGGTTTAATTTAAATGCTTATATCAAAAAGATGCTGCTACTGCAAAAGCCCCGGCTGTTCCAAGAAAATAGTGTTATATTGAACCTGATTTAATTGAGGAGGTTGAGAAATGTTGAGCTGGAAAAAAAAATTAGACCCGGTTGAAAATAACTGCCATAAATGATCTGCATCTCGACATGCTGTTGTCCATGTCTGGGAGGGACATTTCCCTACTTACATTCTTAAGGTAAACTGAATTAACCTACTTGTCAAAAATGCTGAAATATTACATTCTTCGATACCAAAGGGGATGATGGACGGAGCGCGTGAGCAAATCAAACACTCACCCCGAGTCAACTGATCCGGGTTTAATCCATCATCATTCTGTAGCTCACTCCACCACCCCGGTTCAGACATGGCCATATGCAAATCAGTCTGACCCTGTGCCTCATGGGAACAGTCCAGCCTGAACTGCCAATCCATGTCTTCCCTGCCCCGGAAACATGCATCCTGTGACCGGGTTCAGGCTAATCAGCCGTCATAAGCCAGACAAATTGAATCCAGAGGCAAAGTGAGCAAGGGACCCACGTCTGGGCATACCCTGCCAACTTTGGCAAAATCACTATAAAAATCACTATAAAATTAAAATCCGTACAGAAATAATTCACCTACAATGGTGAAGGCCGATCTGCACTATAATTCAGAATGTATATATAAATGCCTCAGAAAGGCCCATAAAAGATTATAAAATGTTGGCTGAGTGAGAGCCTAGCTGTATTTACACATCCCACACACCCCTTGTCACAGAGGTCTCCCTTACCGGACCCGTTTTGAATAGGGATAGTAGAAAGATTACTCATATGAGTGGGCCGGATTGGGTGAAGTTTTTTGCAAAACACCGGGGTGCAGTATTTAACAGGTGATTTAAATGCCTCTTATTCAGAGTTTTCTTGATGAAAATAAGAAATTACATGGAGAACTTCTGCTCTCTGTTCATATATTTAAATATGCATTTTTTGTACCCAGTTAATTTAGACAGGTTTGACCTACAGAAACTTACCAAGGAAAAATATCTGCATGGGGTGGGGCAGTGATTACTGCAGTATTTATAATTCCAATATGCTCAAATTAACTCATATTTTGCAATACATATCCACCACTGATCCTTTTTGGGTTCCAGAGTAGCGTGCTACTTGCCGAAAAGCACTTTGATGCCTCGTTAGGGGTAGAAAGTGCTATATAATACAATTACAAAAGAGTTGACAAAAATGTAGAAAAAAGTGGTCAAACCTAGAGGTACCTCTAGCGGATCCACACCGTTGGCGTGGGAAGATAGGTACTTAAGTCAGTGCGCTGAGGTAGCGTCTATTAGGCACGTCACATCTGGCACAAATGACACCTACGTTTTACAAAAAAGGGGTAACCCTGTGTCCCTCAGAACCTGGGTAAGCGTGATTAACAACAAAAATGGTTCTGTCGGGTGGTAGCAAGAATTACTTTAAAGGAAGGCTGTAACAGCTCCGAACACAAAAGCAAACCTCTCTGAGAACAAAGTTTTTTATAATAAAAACAAAGAACACAATACACGGGAATTACTTCATTCCGTTTTGATTACGATAGATGCTTAAAACATGTGATTAGTGACTGTGGTGAACAAAGTGACTAGTGCATTGCATATAGTGACACTTATATACAAATTTATACGGTTGAACGGGGGGGAGGGGTGTTTTCTTTTGTTGGAAGGCCAGTATTACAAAGTTAGTATTCCAAGGAAATAGATGGTTAATGTCCAAGTTCCTGGAGGTATCTTGGCCAAGTATGAGCATCAACGTTTCGACCCTGAGGCGCCCCAATTGGTGGTCGCGGCGGGTCTTTATCAAGACAAGGGGTGGGAAGGGCATAGGGGTTGGTAGGGTGGGAATTAACTCCGGAGGGAAGCCTGTCGGTCAACCCTTGGTACTGCGAACAACGGTGGTAACGCTGGCGGTGAAAGCGATGTCAGAGCGCCATCCGCGCTGTCAGGGTTATGCTCGAGCATTACCCTTGATAAAGACGTCGACGCTCATACTTGGTCAAGATACCTCCAGGAACTTGGACATTAACCATTTATTTCCTTGGAATACTAACTTTGTAATACTGGCTTTCCAACAAAAGAAAACACCCCCCCCCCGGTTCAACTGTATAAATTTGTATACAAGTGTCACTATATGCAATACACTAGTCACTTTGTTCACCACAGTCACTAATCACATGTTTTAAGCATCTATCGTAATCAAAACGGAATGAAGTAATTCCCGTGTATTTTGTTCTTTGTTTTTATTATAAAAAACTTTGTTCTCAGAGAGGTTTGCTTTTGTGTTCTGAGCTGTTACAGCCTTCCTTTAAAGTAATTCTTGCTACCACCCGACAGAACCATTTTTGTTGTTAATCACAAATTACACCTACAACACTAATGAGGAGCCGTTTGACACCACCTGCTGGGGTGTAGAGGTTGTTCAAGATTTTCTCGATCCAGTCTGAAGCCTAAGGAATATTCTTAAGTAAGGAATCTGTGGCTACAAGTCTTATGTTAAGTTATGTTAAAAAGATTTCTAGAGGCCATGAATGGCCTAAAGATAGAGACTTAATAGACCTCTGGAGAGTCCACCATCCGAACACCTCGCAATTTACATTCTATTCACATGTACATCACACCTATGCCAGACTCTGTGAGAAGGTGGCCTGATATGCAGTGCTCACTATTCTAGTGAACACTATGTATCAGTCCAGCAACCCTTATTGATGATTGGTTGTAAGTCAACCTTATAGACCAGCTATCCTAGTAGCGTGGATACGAGCAGTCTAAGGCTAAAGACACGAGAGGGCGTGTTAAGCCAGCTGTTATACCACACATATACCCCTTGAACACCATGTGAAAGGACACCACACAAGTGTTATGAAAATAAACAGTGTATTTATTAAAATCACAACAGCCCTGCACTCTTTATGAGGACAGGGTACTTAGCACAACACAAAACTCTTACGAAAATACTTAAGTTAGCACAGTATATACAAATGCCCGAGGGGCACTGAAAACCATATACTCTGAAAGTGGAATGCGAAATTACTAGTAGGTAATTACAGTACTAATAGCCTTTGGAATCGCTAGGACTTGACTATGGAATCGTTAGATTACTTCTAGGAGACCCAGGGGACTCGGTGCAGAGTGTGCACTCTCACGCGTGATGCGGGACAAAGTCTATGGTAGCTAGATTTCAGAAAGTTAGTGTTCTCGGGCGAACCCGACCTGGTAGGAGGAAAACGAAAGTGGATTCTGACCCTTGGATAGTGAGGCTATCCTGGGGCACCGAAATGCCGAAGTTACCTAGCCCAGGGGCTGCAGCTGCATATGTCTCAAAAGACGTCGGGAAACCTCGTAGACGGACCAGGAGCCTGGAAGAAAGATGCTGGCAGGCGACCAGTGAAGAGAGTTCGAAGTGATCCAAGCCTGGATCTTGAAGACAAATGACACCTGAAAGCACAGGGGACCAAGTTCGAGACTACTAGCCAGTAGTCAGTGGGCACCAGGAGGGCACCGGATGGTAGCCACCTCGACTAGGTGAGTGGGTGACGCTGTGCTCGCAGATCTCACGGACCAGGAGGCGTTGTCGGCGACCAGGATGGAGGAGCGAGCTGTCCCACGATGGATGAAGCTGTCGGCGCCGCTGGACCCAGGATTGGGCAACAAAGCCTTGGCAAATTCAAGCCCACGCGGTGGACTCAAAATGGCGTCTGGAGTGGACCAGGAGGGTCCGGGGTGCTTCTCTGTTGCAAGGAAGCAAGGGCCAGTCTGGAGCAACCAGACCAGCAGCAGTGATGTCGTCGGGCGTCGTGAAGAAGGCCACAAGCCAGCCGGCTAGTAGCCACACAACGCGGTGAGCAGGCAAAAGCAGAAGGGCCCCACGCAGATCGTGGAGATGCTGGAGGGCTGATCTTCGGTGCTGGAGGTGCCCAGGGTGGGGGCTTCTCGGACCCCAAAGCACTCACCAGTGGAGCACACGGTGGGCTTGTTGCAAAGAAGTCGTGCAGTCTTGGCGATTGTCGGTCCCTCGAGGTCTCGTCGCACTCACAGTTCTCAGCTTGGCTGTAGAGGTGAGTAGAGGTCAGAGGTGCCAGGGAAGCCGGGTCTCGTCGAGCTGGGCAGTCGGATTCCGGAGGAAGGACTTGCAGCAGACCACAGTGTTCTTAGGATGGTGCCCGCTTGATGCAGGGTGACTACTCCTTAGCCACAAGGGAGAATCTTGAAGAAGAAATCTTGATGTCCTTTCGCAGAAAGTCGTGTCTTGATTCCAAAGATGATCTAATTTGAACAGGGGGCCCGCTCCTATCTTTATACTAAGAAAAGGGGCTGACCCGGTGACTAGGTCCTGCCTATGGGTGGGACTAGGAGGGGGGTGGTTACACCCCTCTCCCATGCCGGACTTTCCCCAGGCCAGGGGCTGGTGTGCCCCTGGAACTGGTTCTGACCGGCCTATGCGTAGTGAGCACCGGGGTGCCACTCAGCAGTCACCTTCCTGTAAAGCCCTGCCTACCCAGGATACACAAAACCCTGTCTGGGACGGTGCTAGCACCGCCCTCGACAGGAAACCCTTTGTCCAGGCTCCCCTCACTGGAAGGACTCCCAGCTGCAGGGGGTCAGACTCGTGTCTGTGGTGGCAGCATCCATTTTGTGGAGCTGAGGCTTCGTTTAACTTTAACCGGGGTTCACAGTTACATACATGTCGTGTCCCTCTAGAAGGGTGGAATGCTAACCCCGTCGCCAGAATTGGCGAGGGGTTAGTATTCCAATTCGTATGACACCTTACTCGACATGTTTTGATAAAGCAATACCAAAGATAGCATTTAACCGCGAGGATTATAATGCGCTTAAGAGTATATGGTATGCGTTATCATGGAACAGCTATCAGGACTTGGTTCCGCAAGCTGCAGACAGGCTCATCTCATGCCAGAGCACCATCTCACACGATTCCAAGCACTCTGCCTTCAGGATTGTCAAGGCCTGCCATAGGAGTGACTGATAGGAATCTGTGTGTCCATTTTTAGGGTTAGATATAGGTATACTATATCTACAGCAAAGGGTGATTACACGACTTTGCCCCAGCTGTCATGCAGCCAGTTGTGTCAAATTTAGGAGGCCAGCCAGGGGTGGCATAATACATGCTTCAGCCCCTGGTAGGCCCTGGGTACACTTATGCCCTGAGTTACAGGGTCTGATAAGGTGGCCCAGTACCAATTGGTAAATGCACGTAGGGTACATGTTGTAATTTAGAGAGAGAACAGCCAGGCTGTGGGTCTGATTGGCAGGCCCACAGCCATCGAAAGTCGTAAACCAGTGAAACAAAAGCAAAAAATCTGGGTGATCATAGGATTGCAGACCCTACTCTCCTACATGACCCCCCCCCAAACTTTGGGACAATAAGCTAACCTTGACCAGGTGAGTCTTCTTGTTCTAAGTGGAAATATCTGGAGAGCCCATCGGCATTGCCATGATCAGTATCAGGTCTATGTTCCACTGTAAAGTCCATCCCCTGTAGGGAAATGGACCACCTAAGCAGTTTGGGGTTTTCACCCTTCATCTGACTTAGCCACAAGAGGGGCTTATGGTCGGTCTGAATCTTGAAGTGAGTACCAAACAAGTATGGCCTCAGCTTCTTCAGGGCCAAAACCACAGCAAAGGCCTCCCTCTCAATAGCTGACCAATTCTTCTCTCTGGGGGTCCGCCTTCTGCTTATAAAAGCAATGGGCTGGTCTTGACCATCAAAATTCAGTTGAGATAGAACAGCTCCCACACCCAACTCAGAAGCATCTGTTTGGACAATGAATGGTTTGGAGTAGTCTGGACTCTTGAGGATAGGTGCTGTGCACATGGCCTGCTTTAGGTCATCGAATGCTTTTTGACAGCCTGCTGTCCACTGAACCTTTTTTGGCATTTTCTTACTTGTCAGTTCATTTAATGGAGTCACAATTGATCCATAGTTCCTGACAAACTTTCTGTAGTAACCAGTCAGGCCCAAGAAAGCTTGAACCTGAGTCTGGGTGGTTGGAGGAGCCCAGTCCCTTATTGACTGTATTTTGCTCTCCAGTGGCTGAACCTGGCCTCCACCTACAAGGTGGCCCAGGTATACAACCTGTCTCTGCCCTATCTGGCACTTGGTGGCCTTGTTAGTGAGGCCTGCTGCTTGCAGAGCCTCTAACACTTTCCTCAGGTGGACCAGGTGATCCTCCCTGGTGGAGCTAAAGACAGCAATATTATCTAGATATGCTGCACAGAAGTCATCCAGCCCAGTGAGAACATGATTCACCAACCTTTGGAAGGTGGCAGGTGCATTTTTCAGACCAAAGGGCATTACCACAAATTGATAATGCCCACCAGGGGTTGAAAATGCTGTCTTGGGCTTGGCATCCTCAGCTAACCTGATTTCCCAATACCCAGCTGTCAGGTCAAATGTGCTTAAGTAGTTGGCAGAAGCCAATCTATCTATAAGCTCATCTGCCCTTGGTATTGGGTGGGCATCAGTCTTAGTGACTGCATTGAGACCCCTGTAGTCTACGCAGAACCTCATCTCTTTCTTACCACCCTGGGTGTGAGGTTTTGGTACTAGAACTACTGGACTAGCCCAAGGGCTATCTGAGGGTTCAATAACTCCCAACTCCAACATTTTCTGCACTTCAGTTTTGATGCAGTCTCTAACATGATAAGGCTGCCTGTAGATTTTACTCTTGACTGGCAGACTGTCACCAGTGTCAACCTCATGGGTACACCAATTGGTCTGACTGGGTGTCAGAGAGAACATATGTCTGAAAGACTGAAGAACCTGTTTACAGTCTTTCTGTTGATGCTCAGAGAGGCTGCCACAAAAGACAACACCATCTACTGACCCATCATCAGGATTCTGAGTGAGCAGGTCTGGGAGAGGGTCACTCTCTTCCTCCTGTCCCTCATCTATGGCCATGAGCAAGCTCATGTCCTTCCTGTCGACATATGCTTTGAGCCTGTTGACATGGAGCACCCTGTGGGGGCTCCTGGGAGTTCCAAGGTCCACCAGGTAGGTGACCTCTCCCTTTTGCTCAAGAATTGTGTGGGGCCCAGACCATTTGTCTTTGAGTGCTGCTGGGGCCACTGGCTCCAACACCCACACCTTCTGTCCAGGCTGATAAACAGTCAGGACAGCCTTTTGGTCATGCCAAGCTTTTTGTAGTTCTTGACTGGCCTTAAGGTTTTCAGATGCCTTCTCCATATACTCAGCCATCCTGGAGCGGAGACCAAGTACATAGTCCACTATGTTGGTTGCAGGCTTTTTGAGAGGTCTCTCCCATCCTTCCTTCACCAAACACAGGGGGCCACTCACAGGATGCCCATACAAAAGTTCAAAAGGGCTGTAGCCAACTCCCTTTTGTGGGACCTCTCTGTAAGCAAACAGAAGGCAGGGAATCAGGACATCCCATCTACGCCTGAGCTTTTCAGGTAGTCCATGAATCATCCCTTTTAGGGTCCTGTTGAACCTTTCAACAAGCTCACTGCATTGTGGATGATAGGGTGTAGTGAATTTGTAGTTGACACCACATTCCTTCCACATAGCAGTTAAGTAGCTTGACATGAAATTTGCACCTCTGTCAGAGACAACCTCCTTAGGGAAGCCCACTCTGGAGAACACTCCAACTAGGGCCCTTGCCACTACAGGTGCTGTAGTGGTCCTAAGTGGAATAGCTTCAGGATACCTGGTGGCATGATCCACTACCACCAGTATAAACTTGTGCCCTGATGCTGTCTGGGGTTCCATTGGACCAACAATGTCAATCCCCACTCTTTCAAAGGGCACCCCCACCACAGGCATTGGTATAAGGGGGCCTTTGTTGTGCCACCTGACTTACCACTGGCTTGGCAAGTGACACAGGAGCGACAAAACTCCTTGGTATCCTCATTCATGTGGGGCCAGTGAAAGTGTGAGACAAGCCTGTCCCAAGTCTTTGTCTGGCCTAAGTGACCTGTTAAGGGAATCTCATGGGCCAAGGTGAGAAGGAAACCTCTCTGAGTCAAGGGTACAACCAGCCTCCTGGTCATGCCAGGCTTGGGGTCTCTTGCCTCAGTGTACAGGAGTCCATCATCCCAGTATACCTTGTGGGTACCTGTGGCGTTCCCAGCAGCCTCAGCAGCAGCCTGCTGTCTGAGGGGTTCAAGGGAAGGGCAGTCTAACTGTTCCTTCCCCAGGTCTTCTCTTGAGGGTCCCCCTGAGCCCAGAAATTCAACTTGATCAAGTTCAAACTCTTTAGGCTCAGTTTCCCTCAATTCTTGTAGGTCAGCCTCCTCAGAGACCTGATCCTCAACCTGGGGCAAGGGGGAAGGCACAGCCTTAACCCTACTGCTCTTCTTCTTGGAAGGTGTCTGGTCCATTGTTCCAGGATCCAGCACCTGTTCAGTGGGGCATCTTCTGGCCTGTGACCTAGTCACAGCAAACACATGTGCTGGCAAGCCTAACATTTCCATGTGAGTCCTCTGCTCCACTTCTGACCATTGTGATGACTCCAAATCATTGCCCAACAAACAATCCACTGGGAGGTCTGAACTAACTACAACCTTCTTTTGGCCAGTTACCCCTCCCCAGGAGAAAGCTACAATTGCCATACTGTGACTGGTAGTGACATTGCTTGCATTGGTCACCAGGAAATCTGTACCTGGCATGATCTGTCCAGGGTCCACAAAGTTAGGTGTCACCATGGTGACACTGGCACAAGTGTCCCTATAGGCCTGAGCCATTTTTCCATTTATGAAAGGTGTCTGTCTGTATTTGCCCAAAGTATTGGGACTTATATCAGGGGATATATCCACATCCCCTGTACAGACAAGGACAGCCTGAGTGAGTGTGCCAACTAAGTTGTCATACCCCTCAGAACCCAAGGTTAACCCAACTAAACCCTTGGGAGGTGCACTACCACTGCTGACTGTACTAGGGGGCACAGGTGCCTTAGGGGCTGCAGTGGCAGGAGTCTGCCCTCCTCCTTTCTTGGTGCACTCACTAAACCAGTGAGTTTTACTTTTGCAGTATTGGCACCACCTTTTAGATTGGCCTTCTTGATTCTTCTTTTTCTAGGGAGCCTGACCCCCACCCTCTTTGGGTTGTTGGGGACCTGTCGAAGACTTCTGGTCATTTTGTTCCCCCTTAGAATCTTTACCCTTCTGGTCTGCTTTCTTCTGACCACCTTGATTCTGGCCCTGGTTCTGCTTAACTCTTGTTCTGACCCATCTGTCTGCCTTCTTTCCCAATTCTTGGGGAGAGGTCAGATCTGAGTCAACAAGATGCTGATGCAACAACTGGTTCTGACAATTGTTTAAAATTTGTTCTCTCATGATCAAATTGTACAATCCTGTATAATCAGTAACCTTACTGCCCAGCAACCAGCCCTCCAAAGCCTTAGTGGCACAATCTACAAAATCAGACCAATCCTGAGACTGAGTTTTCTGGGTATCCCGGAACAGCAACCTGTACTGCTCAGTGGTTACGCCAAACCCATCAATCAGTGTATTCTTCAGGACTTGGTAATTGTTAGCATCCTCAACTCTAGTAGTGAGGAGCTTATCTCTACCTTTACCTTCAAAGGAGAGCCACAAGATAGCTGCCCACTGACTTTGGGGAACACCCTTCACAGTGCAGGCCCTCTCCAAAGCAGTTATCCATTTGTGGATGTCATCCCCTTGTTTAAAGGGGGGCACAATCTTATTCAGGTGCTTTGTATCAAAACTCCTTTCCCTATTGCTAGGTACATTGCTGCCACCAGTGGGGACTACCCCACTTAACTGTTGCTCTCTAGCAAAGGCAAGCCTCTCTTTGGCCAGGGCAAGTTCTTCCCTTTCAATCCTCAGATTGGCTGCCCTTTCTTTAGCTTCATACACTCTCCTCTGAGGGGAAGTCATCCTCCTCACAGCAGAGTTCTGTGAGCCATTGGTTTGAATGGATCTGCCAGAGCCTCTTGATAGAGACCTAACTCGTCCATTCCCAATGTTAAGCGGCCTGAGAGGGGTCCTAGGGCTCTCCTAGTACCATTCTCATGCCTGCTTAAGTTGTCCCTAGTTAGCTGACTAACTACTTCTGGGCCTTTGTCTGCCTCATCCCCAGATGTCTCCTGATCATCATCCTCCTCACCTGAGAGATGGATGAGATCTGGGTCACCCCTGGTTCCTTCTAGGGCTGGCATGTCCCCTTCTGGATGAGAAGAGCTAAGAAGTTTCTCAGCTTTCCTGGCATCATAAGTCTCTAAGAGACCAATCAGAAATGGGATTGTGGGGTTAGACCCCTGTTTTAGCTTCCTGGAGGTACACACTTGTCTCATCTCCTGGAAGCTAAGGGCTGCATATCTAGAAGAGGCCTGTGGAGGGTCCTCAACCACCTGAGGGGTCTCAGTAGACTCTCCGTGGTTAGACATGCTTCTAGTGTGGTGTAAGTGATGCACCTACCTACCCTATGTGTTTGCCTACTGATCCCTTGCTAAGAGTTGCAGCCAAGGTGTGCTAAGCCTTGAGGAGCTGCAACAGCTGGTTCAGTAGAACTCAGAGTATTCTAAGCTAAGTTATATGTACCTAAAAGTACTTATGTGATCTTTCAACAAGATATTCTTAGGATACGTGTGGTAAAACAACAGCAAGCTCAAATCCCACCGCTGCCACCAATGTGAGAAGGTGGCCTGATATGCAGTGCTCACTATTCTAGTGAACACTATGTATCAGTCCAGCAACCCTTATTGATGATTGGTTGTAAGTCAACCTTATAGACCAGCTATCCTAGTAGCGTGGATACGAGCAGTCTAAGGCTAAAGACTCGAGAGAGCGTGTTAAGCCAGCTGTTATACCATCACATATACACCTTGAACACCAAGTGGAAGGACACCACACAAGTGTTATGAAAATAAACAGTGTATTTATTAAAATCACAACAGCCCTGCACTCTTTATGAGGACAGGGTACTTAGCACAACACAAAACTCTTACGAAAATACTTAAGTTAGCACAGTATATACAAATGCCCGAGGGGCACGGAAAACCATATACTCTGAAAGTGGAATGCGAAATTACTAGTAGGTAATTACAGTACTAATAGCCTTTGGAATCGCTAGGACTTGACTATGGAATCGTTAGATTACTTCTAGGAGACCCAGGGGACTCGGGTGCAGAGTGTGCACTCTCACGTGTGATGCGGGACAAAGTCTATGGTAGCTAGATTTCAGAAAGTTATTGTTCTCGGGCGAACCCGACCTGGTAGGAGGAAAACGAAAGTGGATTCTGACCCTTGGATAGTGAGGCTATGCTGGGGCACCAAAATGCCGAAGTTACCTAGCCCAGGGGCTGCAGCTGCATATGTCTCAAAAGACGTCGGGAATCCTCGTAGACGGACCAGGAGCCTGGAAGAAAGATGCTGGCAGGCGACCAGTGAAGAGAGTTCGAAGTGATCCAAGCCTGGATCTTGAAGACAAATGACACCTGAAAGCAGAGGGGACCAAGTTCGAGACTACTAGCCAGTAGTCAGTGGGCACCAGGAGGGCACCGGATGGTAGCCACCTCGACTAGGTGAGTGGGTGACGCTGTGCTCGCAGATCTCACGGACCAGGAGGCGTTGTCGGCGACCAGGATGGAGGAGCGAGCTGTCCCACGATGGATGAAGCTGTCGGCGTCGCTGGACCCAGGATTGGGCAACAAAGCCTTGGCAAATTCAAGCCCACGCGGTGGACTCAAAATGGCGTCTGGAGTGGACCAGGAGGGTCCGGGGTGCTTCTCTGTTGCAAGGAAGCAAGGGCCAGTCTGGAGCAACCAGACCAGCAGCAGTGATGTCGTCGGGCGTCGTGAAGAAGGCCACAAGCCAGCCGGCTAGTAGCCACACAACGCGGTGAGCAGGCAAAAGCAGAAGGGCCCCACGCAGATCGTGGAGATGCTGGAGGGCTGATCTTCGGTGTTGGAGCTGCCCAGGGTGGGGGCTTCTCGGACCCCAAAGCACTCACCAGTGGAGCACACGGTGGGCTTGTTGCAAAGAAGTCGTGCAGTCTTGGCGATCGTCGGTCCCTCGAGGTCTCGTCGCACTCACAGTTCTCAGCTTGGCTGTAGAGGTGAGTAGAGGTCAGAGGTGCCAGGGAAGCCGGGTCTCGTCGAGCTGGGCAGTCGGATTCCGGAGGAAGGACTTGCAGCAGACCGCAGTGTTCTTAGGATGGTGCCCGCTTGATGCAGGGTGACTACTCCTTAGCCACAAGGGAGAATCTTGAAGAAGAAATCTTGATGTCCTTTCGCAGAAAGTCGTGTCTTGATTCCAAAGATGATCTAATTTGAACAGGGGGCCCGCTCCTATCTTTATACTAAGAAAAGGGGCTGACCCGGTGACTAGGTCCTGCCTATGGGTGGGACTAGGAGGGGGGTGGTTACACCCCTCTCCCATGCCGGACTTTCCCCAGGCCAGGGGCTGGTGTGCCCCTGGAACTGGTTCTGACCGGCCTATGCGTAGTGAGCACCGGGGTGCCACTCAGCAGTCACCTTCCTGTAAAGCCCTGCCTACCCAGGATACACAAAACCCTGTCTGGGACGGTGCTAGCACCGCCCTCGACAGGAAACCCTTTGTCCAGGCTCCCCTCGCTGGAAGGACTCCCAGCTGCAGGGGGTCAGACTCGTGTCTGTGGTGGCAGCATCCATTTTGTGGAGCTGAGGCTTCGTTTAACTTTAACCGGGGTTCACAGTTACATACATGTCGTGTCCCTCTAGAAGGGTGGAATGCTAACCCCGTCGCCAGAATTGGCGAGGGGTTAGTATTCCAATTCGTATGACACCTTACTCGACATGTTTTGATAAAGCAATACCAAAGATAGCATTTAACCGCGAGGATTATAATGCGCTTAAGAGTATATGGTATGCGTTATCATGGAACAGCTATCAGGACTTGGTTTCGCAAGCTGCAGACAGGTTCAGCTCATGCCAGAGCACCATCTCACACGATTCCAAGCACTCTGCCTTCAGGATTGTCAAGGCCTGCCATAGGAGTGACTGATAGGAATCTGTGTGTCCATTTTTAGGGTTAGATATAGGTATACTATATCTACAGCAAAGGGTGATTACACGACTTTGCCCCAGCTGTCATGCAGCCAGTTGTGTCAAATTTAGGAGGCCAGCCAGGGGTGGCATAATACATGCTTCAGCCCCTGGTAGGCCCTGGGTACACTTATGCCCTGAGTTACAGGGTCTGATAAGGTGGCCCAGTACCAATTGGTAAATGCACGTAGGGTACATGTTGTAATTTAGAGAGAGAACAGCCAGGCTGTGGGTCTGATTGGCAGGCACACAGCCAGAGAAAGTCGTAAACCAGTGAAACAAAAGCAAAAAATCTGGGTGATCATAGGATTGCAGACCCTACTCTCCTACAGACTCGACCACTTCATAGGCTCCTCGGATCTTCTCAAGAACCCAGGGGAGGTCGCCATAGTACCGGCGGCCATCTAAGACCATGACGCAGTAGAACTCTCCCTTACGCTCCGTGCAGACCGCCGTCCCCGAGGCCCGTGGCGCCTCCGCGAAACCTTGTTGCAGCGGCCTGCTGTCACTGAAAGAATCAGTGAGTGCATCACTGACTACTTGTCCATCAATGACACACCCGACGTCTCCGTGACGGCCCTTTGGGGAGCCCTGAAATCAGTTACCCGAGGGGAACTCATAGCCATAGCGGCAGCAGAGGCCAAAGACCGCAAAAGTAAACGAGATGACCTCACAGCGAGAGTCGCGGAACTGGAGCGGGTTCACAGCCGCACCTGCACCCCACGCGTGTGGAAACAGTTGAAAGCGGCCCGGGCCCAATTAGCCAGCCTGGATACGGATAGGGCAGAATTCGCGGCTCTGCGTATTCGGCATACGTATTATATCGGGGGCAATAGGACGGGCCGCTTACTGGCCAGCGCTCTAAAAGCCAAAACCCAACGAGCTAAGATCAATAACCTCATGGGTGAAGACGGAGCGGCGCTCACTACTGACACCCAAGTAGCCGAGGCATTTCGCTCCTATTATGCTTCACTGTATGGGGAAGAAGCGACCTCTTCAGAGGATATCGCGGCCTATTTGGCCACGACGACTCTAACCGCGATCTCCAAGGCTGATGCGGAGGCTCTAGACGCCCCTATTCGCCAAGATGAGGTCCTAGCGGCCATATCCCGACTGCGCCCGCTCAAATCTCCGGGGCCAGATGGATTCTCAGCAGGCTTTTACAAACTCTTTAGCCGGCAACTGGCCCCAGTGCTCACTCGCCTGTTTAATTCTTTTGAGGGAGTGGGTACCATACCTCCGGACATGTTGGCCGCAGAGGTAGTGGTGCTGCCAAAACCGGTAAGAAACCCACGCATTGCTCTGCATTTCGTCCTATCTCACTGTTAAACCTTGACCTAAAGCTCTTCACGGGCATTCTAGCTGCGCGTCTCGGCCCGTGCCTTCCTGGACTTTTAGAACCCGATCAGTCAGGCTTTGTCCCTACCCGACAATGTGGTGATAATACCAAACGGGTGCTACACCTTATTGATAAAGCACAAGTTACTACTTGTGTAACGATATATCTGTAAGAGACATTAGTTAGTGATAGATTCCTTACCTTAGAATATCCCCAGGCGTCAGACTGGATCCGGAAAGTTTTGCGTAGCAGTACCCTTGCGCGTCGGTACGCGTCGTCTGCGGCTCCGCGTCCGTCGTCGGCATCGTGGGCGCCGTGATGACGTAGTCAGAGTACTTAGACGCCGCCTCCGCGTGCTGACGTCAGTTCTTAGCCACAGCTTTTCCGCGCCAGAAGCGCAGAGCCATGACAAAAACCGACACTGGTGCCAAGAAACTAGGGCCCTGAAAGGGGATGACCTTAACCCTAGATATCGGTTCGCAGAACGGGGAGGATGGGTGGGTCGGTAAGGAATCTATCACTAACTAATGTCTCTTATAGATATATCGTTACACAAGTAGTAACTTGAGCATCTGAAAGAGACACGTTAGTGATAGATTCCTTACCTTAGAATAGATACCCCAGCAATACCATCCCCGTGGTGGTGGGTCTGCGAACCAATATTTACACCAGAAAGTCCTGGAGAACGGAACGGCCGAAGTAGCCGTCCCTCCGGACTTGACTGTCCAGGCAGTAGTGCCTTGCAAACGTGTGCAGCGAGGCCCACGTAGCTGCCTGGCAAATGTCCTGCAAGGGCACACCTCGGCCCAAGGCAGTAGTAGTGGCCGTGGCTCGAGTGGAATGAGCCCTCAGCCCAACAGGGGGTTCCTTCTTAGCCAAGGAGTAACACGCCTGGATGCACAAGATAATCCATCGAGAGATGGTCCGTTTGTGCACCGCTTTCCCTTTCTTAGCGCCAGCGTACCCAACAAAGAGTTGATCATCCACCCGGAACTGTTGTGTGCGATTCAGATAAAATGAGAGCGCACGTTTTGGGTCCAGACGGTGGAGCCTCTCCTCCTCTCTCGAGGGGTGCGGAGGCGGAAATAAGGTGGGCAATGTGATGGATTGTCCAATGTGGAAGGCCGTGACCACCTTAGGCAAGAAGGAGGGCCTAGTCCTTAAAACAACCTTGTCCGAATGGACTGAAAGGAAAGGAGGCTTACAAGAGAGAGCCTGGAGCTCACTCACTCTCCTGGCAGAGGTGATGGCTACCAGGAAGGCAGTCTTCAAAGAAAGAAGGCGAAGAGGACAGTTGTGAAGTGGCTCAAAGGGAGCGCACATCAGAAATGTTAGAACCAGGTTCAAGTCCCACTGAGGCATCACGAAGGGAACAGGAGGAAAGGTATGAGTGATGCCCTTCAGGAATCGATTTACGATAGGGGACTTGAACAAAGAAGGCTGGTCAGGCAGCCTCAGAAAGGCTGAAAGAGCCGAAAGATAGCCCTTGACAGTGCCCAGAGCAGAGCCCTGCTGGGCAAGAGAAAGAAGGAAGAGGAGAACTTCAGAGAGAGGGGCATTGAGGGGATCTATAGCCTTTGCTGTGCACCATGCCACAAATCTGTTCCACCTGCAGGCGTATACCGTCTTTGTGGAGGGACGCCTGGCTGCCAGAATGATGTTGCAAACTTCAGGAGGCAAGTCAAATGGCCTCAACTGTCGCCGCTCAATCTCCAAGCATGGAGGTGGAGACTGGACAGGTTCGGGTGGAGGACTGTCCCCTGCTGCTGCGACAGAAGGTCCTCCTGAAGAGGCAGACGAACCAGGGGATCGACTGACATACTGAGTAGCTCGGGATACCAGTACCTTCGTGCCCAGTCCAGAGCCACAAGAATGACTTGTGCCCGGTCGCACTTGATCTTCTTCAGCACTCTGGGCAGAAGAGGTATAGGCGGAAAGGCGTACAACAGACCGCAGCTCCACTCGCAACGAAAAGCGTCTCCGAGCGAGTGCCGCCTTAGAAATTCCAACGCGCAGAACTGATGACATTGCGCCTTCTCTTCGGTGGCGAATAGATCTAACCAAGGCTCTCCCCATCGCAGAAAGAGGCCTTGCGCCACGTCCGAGTGCAGACGCCATTCGTGATCCATAGAGCACCGACGGCTGAGTTCGTCCGCCCTGGCGTTCAGAGAACCTGCCAGGTGTTGAACCACCAGAGTCACGCCCTGATGTTCCAGCCATTGCCAGAGACGCAGAGCCTCCTGGCAAAGGGTCCACGACCCCACTCCGCCCTGTTTGTTGCAGTACCACATGGCGGTGGTGTTGTCCGTGAACACTTGCACTGCACTCCCTCGGACAGACGGGAGGAATGCCTTCAGTGCCAGACGAATCGCCCGCAGCTCCAACAGATTGATATGGAGCCGGGACTCTGCCGGAGACCAGAGTCCTCTGATCTCCGCCTCTCCCAAATGGCCTCCCCAGCCCTGGAGGGACGCGTCCGTCACAACTACGTGCTCCGGTTGGGGAAGGGAGAGGGATCTGCCGTTGACCCAATCGCGGTCCGTGAGCCACCACTGCAGCTGTCTCGCAGTGCCCTCCGAGATCAGGACATGGTCGGACAGGTTGCCCCGGTGCTGGGCCCACTGAAACTTCAGGTCCCACTGCAGAGCCCGCATCCGCCACCGTGCGTGATGCACCAGAAGGATGCAGGAGGCCATCAGTCCCAGAAGCCGCAGCGACAACCTCACCGAAACTCGGGATATCGGCCCGAAGATCGGAATCAGAGCCTGTATATCCCGAACCCGCTGTTCGGGCGGGTAAACCCGAAACTGCGCCGAGTTGAGAACCTCTCCTATGAAAAGGAGCTTCTGAGAGGGGCACAGGTGTGACTTCGGCACATTGATGGAAAACCCCAGCTGGTGCAGGAGATCCGCCGTAGTCTGGAGGTGGCTGACGACTGCCTGGGGCGAGCCCGCCTTTAACAACCAGTCGTCTAGGTAGGGGAAGACTGAGATGAGCTGCGACCACCGCCATCACCTTCGTGAACACCCGTGGGGCGCTGGTAAGGCCGAAGGGGAGCACCGTAAACTGAAAGTGCTCGAGGCCTACCGTGAACCGCAGGTAACGCCGGTGGGCCGGCAGGACGTGGATGTGGAAATATGCGTCCTGCAAGTCCAACGCTACCATCCAGTCTCCTGGGTCTAGGGCAGTCAAGATCTGAGCCAGTGTCAGCATTTTGAACTTCTCCTTCCGGAGGAAGCCGTTGACGTTCCTCAGATCCAAGATAGGGCGTAGGCCCCCTTTGCCCTTCTTGGGTACCAGGAAGTAGTGGGAGTAGCAACCACGTCCTACTTCTGGCCCAGGAACGCGCTCGATGACCCCCTTGGCCAAGAGGGCCGAAACTTCCTCCTGCAGGAGCCGCAAATGATCCCCCGATACGCGGTGGTGTTGCGGTGGCATGGCTTGAGGGGTCGTCTCGAAGGGGAGGGAGTAGCCCCTTCGGACGATCTGCAGCACCCACCTGTCCGAAGTGACTGTGCGCCAGTGAGAGTGGTGATGGCGAACCCTGCCTCCCACTGGCGTCACATGGGCCGAAAAGCACGGACTAGGAGGGTTTAGAGGCGGATGCTGCGGGGGCAGGTGTGGACTGGCTCCGCTTGTTTCCCCGACCGCCTCCACGGCGGTTTCCGCGGCCGCGCTGGACGACAGTTTGCGGCGAGTGGCTGGCGGCACGTGTGGGGGCGCCCCTTCCTTGGCAACGAAAGGAGCGAAAGGCACCCATTTGCTGGCGCGGGGCCGAGAGGCCCAAGGACTTGGCCATAGCCCTGGAGTCCTTAAAGCGCTCAAGCGCGTGGTCTGCCTTGTCGCCAAAGAGGTGACGGCCATCGAACGGCATGTCCATGAGTGTATTTTGGACGTCTGCCGAAAAATTGGCGGATCTCAGCCAGGCGTGGCGTCGTACCGCCACCGTCGTAGCCATCGCTCTGCCCAGCGAGTCAGTAGTATCCAGTCCGCACCTGATTGAATACTTTGCTGCGTCCCGGCCCTCCACCAGGGCATGGCCGACTTTGGCCCGTACCTCCAACGGACACTCTGGCAGCACTTCCGCCACCGTTTCCCACAGAGAGTGGGTGTAAAGGCCCAAGAGGCATGCGGTGTTGGAAGACCGCAGTCCCAAGCTAAGGGACGAGAAGATCTTCTTACCATAGTTCTCGTACCTCTTGGACTCCCTGTCCGGCGGGGCCGTCGGGAAGGCGGTCTGGGAGTTAGAGGCCTGGATAACCAGACTCTCGGGGTGGGGTAAGTGGACAGGAAACATGGGTCGCACGGGGCCGGGCGGTGGCGTCTGGCCACGTTCCTATCTCCAGGCGAACCTGTAGCGGGCCTGGACCAAGTGCCCAAAAGAACGTCCGTCAAGGCCTCATTAAAAGGCAGCAGAGGCTCCATGGAGCACGACTGCGGCTTAAGGACCTCAGTGAGGAGCTTAGTCCTCACGGCCGCGACGGGGAGCTCAAGGCCCAAGGCCTTGGCAGCCCTCATCAACACCACACCATAAGTAGCACCCTCCTCCGAAGCCACGGTAGGAGGAGAGACAAATCCAGTGTCTGGAGAGGTGTCCAGGACACTGGCCTCCCCAAGGTCTCCTGTCCAGTCCATGTTAGACTGGCACTCTCTTGCCAGAGGGTCCTCAGACCCCTCCCAATCCTCCTCCTCCCTCATCTCCTGAGATTCAGGGTCGTAATTGAATGAGGTCGGTTCATAGAAACTAAAATCTTCAAACGGCTAGGCGTCGTCCCGACGTCGGAACCGATTGAAAGGAGGCATCGGGGACGGCGCCGCCCGAGGACGACGCCGGAGGTACACCACACGGACCGACGCCGGGGGGGTCGTAAGGTCCACCGGTGACAATCCATCGCCCGAGGAGGGTCCAGCAGCGCTCTGCGGCGCCGGGCCCGAAGGCGCCGACGACGCCGGGGCCGCTGTACCCTGCGGCGCCCGGCCCGAGGGCACCAGCGGTGTCGGGATCGTGGGTCCTTGCGGCGCCGGGCCCGAAGGCGCCGGCGGCGTCGAGGCCGAAGCACCCAACGGCGTCGGGGTCGTAGCCCCCGACCCACTAGGGCCCCCAGACGGGTTCGCTGGGCCCGAAGGCACCGCGGAACCCAACGGAGGAGAAAGGGACCTCATGGCCGTGAGGAAACGCTCGATCTCCTCTGGCGTCGCGTTCAGCCCAGGGACCGGGGGGTATGGGGCCGAACGCGGCGCCCGCGACTCCCGAGGAGCCGCGTGGGCGGTGTCACCCGAACCCCCGGCCGCATCGTGCGAGCGTCGGGGGGAGTCAGAAGAGCGATGATGTCTCTTCGACTTCTTATGCTTCTTACCTGACGACTTGGACCCGGAGGAGTGGCGCCGACTCTCGGAGCTGTGATGGCTCCGTCCCCGCGACCTGTCCCTCGACCTCCCGTGGGACCGGGACCGGGACCTCACATGGCTCGGGGCCGACTGGCGGATTTCGAGTCGCCTGCGGGACCGTCATGGTCGACGCCAAAACACATCAGGCACAGGCGGTGGGGATCCGTGACCAACCTGGTACGGTCGCACTCGTCGCAATGCTTGAATCCGGGCATCCCTAACGGCACCGTAGGAGTCGTACAGACTTCGAAATGGATCAAAAGATCACCAAAAAGTTAGTCAAAAAGTGACTAGGGAACTGCTCTTTCCAGATCTGCGCTGGCTGGCGTGGAAAAAAGAAGAACTGACGTCAGCACGCGGAGGCGGCGTCTAAGTACTCCGACGACGTCATCACGGCGCACACGACGCCGACGACGGACGTGGAGCCGCAGACGACGCCTACCGACGTGCAAGGGTACTGCTACGCAAAACTTTCCGGATCCAGTCTGACGCCTGGGGATATTCTAAGGTAAGGAATCTATCACTAACGTGTCTCTTTCAGATTCGCATTTTCAGGCTTCGGACTCGGCGCTGCTCGCTATTGACGCAGAAAAAGAGTTTGATCGTGTGAACTGGAATTACTTACAACACGTCCTCCGTCGCTTCGGCCTTGGTGACCGCTTCTGCTCTCGCATAGCGGGCTGTTACCATCACCCACAGGCCAAGATCCGCCTGGGAGGTTTGCACTCACAACCATTCGAAATCCAGCGAGGTACCCGACAGGGGTGTCCTCTCTCCCCCCTCCTTTTTGCTATGTACATAGAGCCGTTGGCACAGAAAGTCCGGGACACCCTGTTTGCCTTTGTCTGGGAGGGGAAGCGTGCACGAATCCACAAACTACTGGCGTATAGAGGAGCATGGACGAAGGCGGTCTCGGTGTCCCAAACCTCACAAGGTATTTCCATGCGTCTCAACTCCGGTACCTAGTAGAATGGTACAGACCCGAATCAGAGAAGAGATGGCTCTTCCAAGACAGAGCCATGGCACGGACGCCACTTTGGAAGGTTCCATTCCTCGCTAGACAGCATAGACCGAGATACATGTTGCGGTCCCCTATCACACGCACAACTCTACAGGTATGGGATAAGGTGGCACGCAAACACGAGTTGACCTCTTTTCCCTCCCCATTCACTCCCATATTAGATAACCCCGACTTCCCTCTGGGCGTCGGCGCGGGCACGTTCCCCCAGTGGCGAGACACGGCGTGTCGAGCTGCAGGTGATCTCTTTGACTTGCAGGGATTTCTCCCCTTCGCGGACATCAAACAGGGGTATAACATAGAAAATCCTCACTTCTTCCAATACCTCCAACTTCGTCACTGGCTCACTAACCCCAAATCGCTGCACTGGTGAGCCGCCCTATGTCGGCCTTCGAAAAATGGCTGCTAACTAAAGATACGGATAAACACCTAATCTCTGAACTCTACAAAATGCTCACACCACCACACGCCCCGGTCAAAACACCTAGCCAGAAGCGTTGGGAGGCTGAACTGGATAGGGCCCTGACACTCAAAGAATGGGGATACATCTATCACAGAGCCTCACACACCACCCGCAACACCACAGCAAGGGAATCAGCAGTGAAATTAGCTATGTACTGGCACCTCACCCCAGTCCGGTTACACAAGGGAAACCCGGCGCGTAGCGAGCTTTGCTGGAGGGGATGCGGGGAAAAGGGCACTCTGACCCACATTCTTTGGGAGTGCTCAGGACTCAGAGACTTCTGGAGAGTAGTCCTGGATGATATCGACTCCACCTTCGAGACTGAAGTCCCGAGATTTCCTGCGTACGCTCTGTTGGGTCTGCCTAATGCACTAACTTTCCCCTTAAGGTCGCTGCGGGGTCGGCAAATGGGCATCGCCATGCAAGCGGCCACGCAGCACATTTTATCACTGTGGGGATCCACAACTAAACCTACACACACGGGATGGCTCCACAAGCTTTGGTTCACTCTTGGGATGGAACGCATCCACGCCACACTCACTAACTCTACCGAAGCCTTTCGGAAGACGTGGCTTCCTTTACTGACCCTCCTATCCAAGGAGTTCAATGAAATTACATGCCCTCGGTATCTTCGAGTCCTAAGTCTTACCAATGCCACCGACGACTCTCGGTGACTTACCGGACAGCCGCACTAATCCTTCCTGGCGCATTGATGATCCCACTGACACTTCAGGGCACACTGGTCGGGGTGGGGGGTGGGGTTCTCGGGGGGGGGGGGGAGTTTCTGGTTGTTGTTGTTCTTCTCATGTCATTTGATTGCTCAGCAGCTCTACCGCACTTACGATATCGCAATGCTCTTCTGGCATACTTATACTGCTTGTTCCTTCATGCTAGGGAAGACATGCTTGTCTGTCCAGCCCGCTATTTATGCCACTTGCCTAAACCTATTGCAGAGATGAACAAGTTACTTACCTTCGGTAACGATATATCTGTAAGAAACAGTAGTTAGTATTAGATTCCTTACCTTAGAATATCCCCAGGCGTCAGTCTGGATCCGGAAACTTTTGCGTAGCAGTACCCCTGCGCGTCGGTAGGCGTCGTCTGCAGGCGTCCCCTGCGGCTCCACGTCCATCGTCGGCGTCGTGCGCCGTGATGACGTCGCTGGAGTATATAGACGCCGCCTCCGCGCGCTGACGTCAGTTCTTTGCACACAGCTTTTCCGCGCCAGAACACGCAGAGCCATGTGAGAACCAACACTGGTGCCATTTGAAACTAGGGCCCTGAAAGAGATGTCCTTAACCCTAGGTATCAGTTCGCAGAACGGGGAGGATGGGTGGGGCGGTAAGGAATCTAATACTAACTACTGTTTCTTACAGATATATCGTTACCGAAGGTAAGTAACTTGTTCATCTGAAAGAAACAGGTTAGTATTAGATTCCTTACCTTAGAATAGATACCCCAGCAATACCAACCCCGGTGGTGGGTCTGCGAACCAATACAATCCTACACCAGAAAGTCCTGGAGGACAGAACGGCCAAAGAAGCCATCCCTCTGGACTTGACTGTCCAGGCAGAAGTGCCTCGCAAAAGTGTGCAGCGAGGCCCACGTAGCCGGCTGCCAAATGTCCTGCAAAGGGACTCCCCGGCCCAGGGCAGTAGTAGCCGCCGTGGCCCGAGTGGAATGGGCCCTCAGCCCAACAGGAGGCTCCTTCCGAGCCAAAGAGTAGCACGCTTTGATGCACAGAACGACCCACCGAGAGATGGTCCGTTTATGTACAGCCCGTCCCTTCTTCGCACCCACGTACCCAACAAACAGTTGGTCATCCACCCAGAACTGGCGTGTGCGATCCATATAAAACGAAAGCGCACGTTTTGGGTCCAGACGATGGAGCCGCTCTTCATCCTTTGAAGGATGCGGAGGCGGGAAGAAGGAGGGGAGGGTGATGGACTGCCCGATGTGAAAGGCAGAGACAACCTTGGGCAGGAAAGAAGGTCTAGTTCTCAAGACCACCTTGTCTGGATGAAGGGACAGGAAAGGAGGTTTTACAGAAAGAGCCTGGAGCTCACTCACTCTCCTGGCAGAGGTGATGGCAACCAGGAAGGCCGTCTTCAAAGTCAGGAGACGGAGAGGACAAGAATGAAGTGGCTCAAAGGGAGCACACATCAAGAAGGTCAGAACCAGGTTCAAGTCCCACTGAGGCATCACAAACGGAACAGGAGGACACATGTGTGTGATGCCCTTCAAGAACCTCGTTACAATAGGGGACTTGAACAAAGAAGGTTGATCAGGTAGCCTCAGAAAGGCCGAAAGGGCAGAAAGGTAGCCCTTGATAGTGCCCAGAGCAGAGCCCTGCTGGGCAAGAGAGAGAAGAAAGAGGAGAACCTCGGAAAGAGGGGCAGAAAGAGGGTCCACAGCCTTTGCTGTGCACCATGCCACAAATCTGTTCCACCGGCAGGCGTATACCGACTTCGTGGAGGGACGCCTGGCTGCCAGAATTACATCACAGACTTCAGGAGGCAAGTCAAATGGCCTCAACTGCCGCCGCTCAATCTCCACGCATGGAGGTGGAGGCTGGACAGGTTCGGGTGGAGGACCGTCCCCTGCTGCTGCGACAGAAGGTCCTCCTGAAGGGGCAGACGGATCGGGGGACCGACTGACATGCTGAGTAGCTCGGGATACCAGTACCTTCGAGCCCAGTCCGGAGCCACAAGGATGACTTGGGCCCGGTCGCGCCTGATCTTCTTCAGCACTCTGGGCAGAAGTGGTATAGGCGGAAAGGCGTATAACAGACCGCAACTCCACTCGCGCCGAAAGGCGTCGCCGTGCGAGTGCCGTCTTGGAAACTCCAACGCGCAGAACTGATGACATTGCGCGTTCTCTTCTGTGGCGAATAGATTTAACCAAGGCTCTCCCCATCGCAGAAAGAGGCCTTGCGCCACGTCCGAGTTCAGACGCCATTCGTGATCCATCGAGCACCGACGGCTGAGTTCGTCCGCCCTGGCGTTCAGGGAACCTGCCAGGTGTTGAACCGTCAGAGTCACGCCCTGACGTTCCAGCCATTGCCAGAGGCGCAGAGCCTCCTGGCAAAGGGTCCACGACCCCACCCCGCCCTGTTTGTTGCAGTACCACATGGCGGTGGTGTTGTCCGTGAACACCTGCACTACACTCCAGTTGACAAAGGGGAGGAATGCCTTCAGTGCCAAACGAATCGCCCGGAGCTCCAACAGGTTTATATGGAGCCGGGACTCCGCCGGAGACCAGATGCCTCTGATCTCTGCCTCTCCCAAGTGGCCTCCCCAGCCCTGGAGGGACGCGTCCGTCACAACAACGTGCTCTGGTTGGGGAAGGGAGAGGGATCTGCCTCTGACCCAATCGCGGTCCGTAAGCCACCAGTGCAATTGTCTCGCAGTGCCCTCCGAGATCAAGACATGGTCGGACAAGTTGCCCTGATGCTGGGCCCACTGAAACTTCAGGGCCCACTGAAACTTCAGGTCCCACTGCAGAGCCCGCATCCGCCACCGGACGTGATGCACCAGAAGGATGCAGGAAGCCATCAGCCCCAGCAGCCGTAGCGTCAACCTGACCGAAACCCGGGATAACGGCTGAAAGATGGGAATCAAAGCCTGTATATCCAGGACTCGCCGTTCCGGAGGATAAACCCGAAACTGCGCCGAGTCGAGAACCGCTCCGATGAAAAGGAGCTTTTGAGAGGGACACAGGTGTGATTTCGGCACATTGATGGAAAACCCCAGCTCGTGCAGGAGGTTCGCCGTCATCTGGAGGTGGTGGACGACTGTCTGGGGCGAGCCCGCCTTCAACAACCAGTCGTCTAGGTAGGGGAAGACTGAAACCCCCAACCTGCGCAGATGGGCTGCGACCACCGCCATCACCTTTGTGAACACCCGTGGGGCGCTGGTAAGGCCGAAGGGGAGCACGATAAACTGAAAGTGCTCCTGGCCTACCGTGAACCGCAGGTAACGCCGGTGGGCCAGCAGGACGGGGATGTGAAAATACGCATCCTGCAAGTCCAACGCTACCATCCAGTCTTGCGGGTCTAGAGCAGCCAAGACCTGAGCTAACCTCAACATCTTGAACTTCTCCTTCCGGAGGAAGCCGTTGACGTTCCTTAGATCCAAGATAGGACGTAGGCCCCCTTTGTCCTTCTTGGGCACCAGAAAGTAGTGGGAATAGCAACCACGACCTACTTCTGGCCCAGGAACGCGCTCGATGGCCCCCTTGGCCAAGAGGGCCGTAACTTCCTCCTTCAGAAGTGTCAAGTGGTCCCCCGACACACAGTGGTTCTGCGGTGGCATGGCTGGAGGAGTGGTCTCGAAGGGGAGAGAGTAGCCCCTTCGGACGATCTGCAGCACACACCTGTCCGACGTTATTGTGCGCCAGTGGGAGTGGTGATGGCGAACCCTGCCACCCACTGGAGTCACATGGGCCTGAAAGCACAGACTAGGAGGATTTAGAGGCGGATGCTGCGGGGGGAGGTGTGGCCTGACCTCGCCGCTGTCCCCGACCGCCACCACGGCGGTTTCCACGGCCGCCACGGCGTTGATAACTTTGTTGCGGCGCGTGGCTGGCAGCACGTGTGGGACCGCCCCTTCCCTGGCCACGAAAGGAGCGAAACGAACCCATTTGCTGGCGCTGGGTCGAGAGACCCAAGGACTTGGCCGTGACCCTGGAGTCCTTGAAGCGCTCCAGCGCGTGGTCCGCTTTGTCGCCAAACAGGCGAATGCCATCAAACGGCATGTCCATCAATGCAGTCTGGACATCTGCCGAGAAATTGGCGGATCTCACCCAGGCGTGGCGACGAATCGCCACCGTCGTGGACATCGCCTTGCCCAGTGAGTCGGTCGTATCAAGACCACACCTGATAGAGTACCTCGCTGCGTCCCGGCCCTCAATCATAGCCTTGCCGAGCTTAGCCCGTACCTCCGGCGGGCATTCAGGCAGCAGGTTCGCGACCATATCCCACAGAGAGTGGGTGTAGCGGCCTAAGAGGCATGCAGTGTTGCAAGACCGCAGTCCCAAACTAAGGGACGAGAAGACCTTCTTACCATATTGGTCATACCTCTTAGATTCCCGGTCGGGCGGGGCCGACGGGAATGCGGTCTGGGAAGTCGAGGCCTGGATCACCAGGCTCTCAGGGGTGGGATGGGTGGACAAGAACTTGGGGTCGTCCGCACACGGACGGTGGCGTCTGGCCACGTTCCTGTCAACAGGCGAACCTGAAGCGGACCTGGACCACATGCCCAAAAGAACGTCCGTTAAGGCCTCGTTAAACGGCAGCAGTGGCTCCTGTGGGCATGACTGCGGTTTGAGTACCTCAGTGAGGATGTTAGTCCTCACGGCCGAGACGGGGAGCTCAAGGTGTAAGGCCTTTGCAGCCCTCATCAACACCACTGAATAAGCTGCCCCCTCCTCCGTAGCCACGGTAGGAGGCGAGACAAAGCAAGGGTTGGGGGAGTCGTCCAGACCACTGGCGTCACCCAAGTCACCTGTCCAGTCCACGTCGTACTGACATTCCCGTGTCAGAGGGTCCTCAGACCCCTCCCACTCCTCTCTGTACTCTACATAATCTCCATATTCAGAGTCAACAATGTAGACCGGCTCCTCGGGGTGCATAGGCCCCATCGGCGCCGAGCCCGGCGTCGGACGACGCCGGCCCAATTCCGCGTCGGAGAGGGGATGGGGGCGGCGCTGCTCGGAGCCGGCGCCGGAGAACCGGCGCCGCGCGGGGGCGGCGCCAGGGGTTGCCCCGATGGAATCGGCGCCGGAGAGGCCGGATGACCAGCCGGCGTCGACCCCGAAGGCCCCTGTGGCGCCGGGGCCGGCGCCGTCGGGGCCGGAGCGCTCGACGGCGTCGAGGCAGGAGCACCCGACCCGCTAGGGCCCTCGGTCGGAACCACAGGGCCCGCAGGCGACGTAGGTCCCGCCGGAGGAGACAGTGCCCTCATCGCCATGAGGAACGCCTCTATCTCCTCGGGCGACGCGCCTTGCCCAGGGACCGCAGGGTATGGGGCAGGCCGCGTCGGCGACTCACGCGGAGCCGCGGGGGTGGGACCACCCGAACCCCCGGCCGCATCGCAAGAGCGTCGGGGGGAGTCGGGGGTACAATGACGACGCCCCGACTTCTTATGCTTCCTACCTGAGGAACCAGATGAATGGTGACGACTCCCGGAGCGCTCCTGACGGCTCCGCGACCGCTCCCTCGACCGCTCCCTCGACCTCCGGCCGTACCGGGACCGCTCTCGACGTGGGGCCGACACCCGGAACTCGAGCAGCTTCCGGGACCGCTCCCGCCTGGCTTTAGTTGTCAAGGCCCGGCAATCGACGGAGGCGTCCACGTCGTGGTCGGGGCCCAGGCACCGGAGGCAGAGTCGGTGATGATCCGTGACCGACATCGTGCGGTCACAGTCGTCACAATTCTTGAAACCGGGCATCCTACCGGCACCGAATAGAAGATTATCAAAAGTTAACAAACTTTGGTCAAAAGACCGGAGTACTGCTCTTCGGATCTGCGCTAACTGGCGTGGAAAAAAGAAGAACTGACGTCAGCGCGCGGAGGCGGCGTCTATATACTCCAGCGACGTCATCACGGCGCACGACGCCGACGACGGACGCGGAGCCGCAGGGGACGCCTGCAGACGACGCCTACCGACGCGCAGGGGTACTGCTACGCAAAAGTTTCCGGATCCAGACTGACGCCTGGGGATATTCTAAGGTAAGGAATCTAATACTAACCTGTTTCTTTCAGATGTCTCGATGTATGCTTGTTGACGTATTCAATAAAAATACATTTGAAACTACAAAGATTTCTAGAGTGCTTAAGCGTCAGAGAGGGTAAGGCCCTAATATGTGGAGGAAGACAATCCCAGAAATTGGTCCCTCCTGTGATGACATTTCTTCCTCCCCAGTTCATCCTTCGGAATCTGAGGATCACCATGTCCTTGCTCCCAGAGGAGTGCATGATTCGGCTTGGTTCCTACCAATCAAAGACCTGCCTCAGAAACTCATGGTTATTGTTGTGCAAGGCTTATGGAATTTGCAGAGAGCCATGAATTTGATATGACTTCTGACTGGCAACCAGTGTAGGTTTTAGATTGCCTTGGAGACCAACTGAATTTAGGAATACCGAATAGCAGCCTAGCTGCCGCATTTTGTGGAGTCTGTAGTCTATTAAGATTTGTCCAGTATATTCATATATAGACAGTTACAATAGTCAGGTTTAGAATAGACTAAAGCTGTGATGACAGTTATTTTGATATTAGGCGGAATATATGAAAGAAATTGTTTTAGCATCCTCAGGGTGAACAATGAGGAGAAAACAACAGCATTGACCTGGCTACCAAAGTTCAGTTTAATGTCGATGACAACTCCTAAGTTTTTTCCCTTAGTCACGGGGTATAGGAAGCAGTCCCAGTTTCGCTGGCTACCAGGATGGACCCAGATAGGAGTAAGGTTTCCAAATAACACAACCTTAGCCTTTCCTGAGCTTAGCTTTAGACAATGCTTGTCAGAGCTTAATTTGTAAAAAAATAAGTATGGGGATCTTGTGGGGGAGCCACTGCAGCTTGCACCACACATTGCCCCTGCCAGCTACCAATGACAGTATAAACACAGCTACTAACCATCACACTCTCAAAAATGTGACAATTTATACTATACCAGGATGGCTCGGGAGGCAGGTATTAGGCACTGCAAATGTAAAATGAACAAATGAACGGCTGTTGTTGTGCTCATACCTAAATTAGCCAGACAGCGCCACCATGTGGCAAACTGTCATCAGCCCCGGTGTTGGCAATTAGGTGCTAGTGCTGAGCACCGGAAACCTCTGGCTCCAATTAAGCACTGTTTGTTAATCCAAAGACTGATTGCACAAATGCAATAGTGAAATTTGGTGCACATGTTTTTAACATTGTTAAAAGCGGACACCACTATTTGAGTATCGTCAACACAGGCAGTTAGAGGGCTGTGAGAAGTTGGCCCGATATGCAGCGTTCGCTATTCTAGCGACCACTATGCATCGGTCCAAACGACCCTTATGGTGATTGGTTGTAAGTCAACCTTAGACCAGCTATCCTAGTAGCGTGGATACGAGCAGTCTTCGGGCTAAACTCTAGAGGGCGTGTTAAGCCAGCTGTTATACCATCACATACCCCTTGAACACCAAGTGAAAGGACACCACACAAGTGTTATGAAAATAAACAGTATATTTAGTAGAATCACAACAGCCCTGTACTCTTTATGAGGACAGGGTACTAAGCACAGAACAAAACTCTTCGGAAAATACTTCAAGTGCACAATCAATACAAGTGCCCGAGGGCACGGAAAGTTTAGAGGTCTCGGGCGGACCCGATAAGGCAAGTCGGAAGCGAGGGACTCGGGACCCTTAAGTAAGGAGGCTATGCGAGCACCGAAATGCCGGAGTTACCTAGCCACGAGCGCGGCTGCACAAGTCTTACAGGCGTCAGGGGTCTTCGCTGACGAGCCAGGAGCCGGAAGGAAGGAGTTGCTGACAGGCGACCAGTGAAGAATAGTTCGTAGAGATCCAAGCCTGGATCAGTGTTAGATGATACCTGAAAGCAGAGGGGACCAAGTTCGTACTACAAGCCAGTAGTCAGAGGGTACCAGGAGGGCACCGGTTGGCCGTCACCTCGACTAGGTGAGTGGGCGACGCTAGGCTCTGCAGTCTCACGGACCAGGATGGAGGTGCGAGCTGTCCCACGAAGGTTGATGCTGTCGGCGTCGCTGGGCCCAGGATTGGGGCAACAAGCCTTGGCAGATTTCAGGGCCACGTGGTGGGCCTAAAATGGCGTCTTGGGTGGACCAGGAGGGTCCGGGGTGCTCCTCTCGTCAAAGGGAGCAAAGGTTGGTCTGGAGCAACCAGACCAACAGCGTTGGTTGTCGGATGTCGTCAAGGAGGTCACAAGCCAGCGGCGAGTAACCAGACAACGTGCTGAGCGGCAAAGCAGAAGGGCCCCACGCAGATCGTGGAGATGCTGGGAGACTGCACTTCGATGCTGGAGCTACTCAGGGTCGGGGCTTCTCGGACCCCAGAGCACTCACCAGAGGATTCCTTCGGTGATCGTGCTGGTTAAGAAAGCGTGCAGGTTTTGATGATGGCCGGTCCCTCGAGGTCTCGTCGCACCCACAGATTTCAGCTGAGAGGTCAGAGGTGCCAGGGAAGCCAGGTCTCGTCGAGCTGGGTCGTCGGATTCCTGAGGAAGGACTTGCAGCAAACCGCAGAGTTCTTAGATGGTGACTGCGGATGCAGGGTGACTACTCCTTAGCCACAAGGGAGAAATCTTGAGAAGAGCCTCGAATGTCCTTTCGTAGAAAGTAGTTCTTGATTCAAAGATGATCTAATTTGGAAGGGTCCCCGCTCCTGCCTTTATCCTAAAGAAAGGAGTGGATACATGACTAGGTCTTGCCCTAGGGGTGGGACCAGGAAGGGGGGCAGTTACACCCCTCTCCCCTGCCGGGCTTTCCCCAGGTCAGGGTCTGCGTGCCCCTGGAACTGGTTCTAGCCGGCAGATGCGTAGTGAGCACCGGGGTGCCACTCCGCAGTCACCTTCTCGCAAAGCCCTACCTACCCAGAATACACAAAACCCTGTCTGGGATGGTGCGAACACCGCCCCTGACAGGAAACCCTTTGTCCAAGCTCTCCTCGCTGGAAGGACTCCCAGCAGCAGGAGGTCAGACTCGTGTCTGTGGTGGCAGCATCCATTTTGTGGAGCTGAGGCTTCAGTTAACTTTAACCGGGGTTCACAGTTACGTACATGTCGTGTCCCTCTAGAAGGGCGGAATGCTAACCTCGTCGCCAGAATTGGTGAGGGGGTAGCATCCCGATTCGTATGACACCTTACTCGACATGTTTTGATAACGCGATACCGAAGTTACCGATATGGTACGCGTTATCATGGAACAGCCATTGGGTCTTGGTTCCGCAAGCTGCAACCGGGCTCGGCTCGTGCCAGAGCCCAATTCACACGGTTCCAGGCACTCTGCCTTCAGGATTGTCAAGGCCTGCCATAGGAGTGACTGGTAGGAACTCCGGTGTCCATTTTAAGGTTAGATATAGGAATACTATACCTAAAGCAACGAGCGAGTACGTCACGTTGCCCCAGCTGTCGTGCAGCCAGTTGTGTCAGATTTAGATGGCCATCCAGGGGTGGCATAATACATACTTCAGCCCCTGGTAGGCCCTGGGTACACCGATGCCCTGAGTTACAGGGTCTGACAAGGTGGCCCAGTTCCAATTAGGTTATGCACCGAAGGTACACACATCAATTTAGCAAGAGAACAGCTAGGCTGTGGGTCTGATTGGCATGCCCACAGCCCGAGAAAGTCGTAAACCAGTGAAACAAAAGCAAAAAGTCCGGGTGATCATAGGATTCCAGACCCTACTCTCCTACATGACCCCCCCCCCCCTCCCCCCCAAACGTTGGGACAATAAACTAACCTTGACCAAGTGAGTCTTCTTGTTCTAAGTGGAAATACCCCTGGAGAGCCCATCTGCATTGCCATGATCAGTGCCAGGTCTATGCTCCACTGTGAAGTCCATCCCCTGTAGGGAAATGGACAACCTAAGCAGTTTGGGGTTTTCACCCTTCATCTGATTTAGCCATAGGAGGGGCTTATGGTCGGTCTGAATCTTGAAATGAGTGCCAAACAAGTATGGCCTCAGTTTCTTCAGGGCCCACACCACAGCGAAGGCCTCCCTCTCTATAGCTGACCAATTTTTCTCTCTGGGGGTCAGCCGTCTGCTTATGAAAGCAATGGGCTGGTCATTACCATCAAAATTCAGTTGAGATAGAACAGCTCCCACACCCAACTCAGAAGCATCTGTTTGGACAATGAATGGTTTGGAGTAGTCTGGACTCTTAAGGATAGGTGCCGTGCACATGGCCTGTTTTAGGTCATCGAATGCTTTTTGACAGCTCGCTGTCCACTGAACCCTTTTTGGCATTTTCTTACTCGTCAGTTCATTAAGCGGAGTCACAATCGATCCGTAATTTCTGACAAACTTTCGGTAGTAACCAGTCAGGCCCAAGAAAGCTCGAACCTGAGTCTGGGTGGTTGGAGGAGCCCAGTCCCTGATTGACTGTATTTTGCTCTCCAGTGGCTGAACTTGGCCTCCACCGACAAGGTGGCCCAAGTATACAACCTGTGTCTGCCCTATCTGGCACTTGGTAGCCTTGATAGTGAGGCCTGCTGCTTGCAGAGCCTCTAACACTTTCCGCAGGTGGACCAGGTGATCCTCCCAGGTGGAGCTAAAGACAGCAATATCGTCAAGATACGCCGCACAGAAGTCGTCCAGCCCAGTGAGAACGTGATTCACCAACCTTTGGAAGGTGGCAGGTGCATTTTTCAAACCAAAGGGCATTACCACAAACTGATAATGCCCACCATAGGTAGAAAATGCTGTCTTAGGCTTGGCCTCCTCAGCTAGCCTGATTTGCCAATACCCAGCTGTCAGGTCGAACGTGCTCAAGTAGTTGGCAGACGCCAATCTATCTATAAGCTCATCCGCCCTTGGTATTGGGTGGGCGTCAGTCTTAGTGACTGCATTTAGACCCCTGTAGTCTACGCAGAACCTCATCTCTTTCTTACCACCCTGGGTGTGAGGCTTCGGCACTAGAACTACGGGACTAGCCCAGGGGCTATCCGAGGGCTCAATGACTCCCAACTCCAACATTTTCTGCACTTCACTTTTGATGCAGTCTCTAACGTGATCAGGCTGCCTGTAGATTTTACTCTTGACGGGCAAGCTGTCACCAGTGTCAACCTCATCGGTGCACCAATTGGTCTGACTGGGTGTTAGAGAGAACATATGCCGGAAGGATTGAAGAACCTGTTTACAATCCTCCTGTTGATGTTCGGAGAGGCTGCCACAAAAGACAACACCGTCTACCGATCCATCGTCAGGATTCTGAGTGAGCAGGTCTGGGAGAGGGTCACTCTCTTCCTCCTGTCCCTCATCTATGGCCATGAGCAAGCTCATGTCCTTCCTGTCGACATATGCCTTGAGCCTATTGACATGAAGCACCCGGTGGGGGCTCCGGGGAGTTCCATGGTCCACCAGGTAGGTGACCTCTCCCTTTTTCTCCAGGATGGTGTAGGGCCCGGACCATTTGTCCTTGAGTGCTGCTGGGGCCACTGGCTCCAACACCCACACCTTCTGTCCGGGCTGATAAACAGTCAAGACAGCCTTTTGGTCATGCTAAGCTTTTTAGAGTTCTTGGCTGGCCTTAAGGTTTTCGGATGCCTTCTCCATGTACTCAGCCATCCGCGAGCGGAGACCAAGCACATAGTCCACTATGCTGGTTGCAGGCTTTTTGAGAGGTCTCTCCCATCCTTCCTTCACCAAACACAGGGGTCCTCTTACAGGATGCCCGTACAAAAGTTCAAAAGGGCTGTAGCCAACCCCCTTCTGTGGGACTTCTCTGTAAGCGAATAAAAGGCAGGGAATCAGGACGTCCCATCTACGCCAGAGCTTTTCATGTAGTCCATGAATCATCCCTTTCAGGGTCCTGTTGAACCGCTCAACAAGCCCATTGCATTGTGGATGATAGGGTGTAGTGAACTTGTAGTTGACACCACATTCCTTCCACATAGCAGTCAAATAGCTCAACATGAAGTTTGCATCTCTGTCGGAGACAACCTCCTTAGGGAAGCCCACTCTGGAGAACACTCCAACTAGGGCTCTTGCCACAACAGGTGCTGTAGTGGTCCTAAGGGGAATAGCTTCAGGATACCTGGTGGCATGATCCACTACCACCAGTATAAACTTGTGCCCTGATGCTGTTGGGGGTTCCATTGGACCGACAATGTCAATCCCCACTCGTTCAAAGGGCACCCCCACCACAGGCATTGGTATAAGGGGGGCCTTTGTCGTGCCACGTGACTTACCACTGGCTTGGCAAGTGACACAGGAGCGACAAAACTCCTTGGTATCTTCGTTCATGTGAGGCCAGTGAAAGCGCGAGACAAGCCTGTCCCACGTCTTCGTCTGGCCTAAGTGTCCTGCTAAGGGAATCTCGTGGGCCAAGGTAAGAAGGAAACCACGCTGAGACAAGGGGATAACCAGCCTCCTGGTCATGCCAGGCTTGGGGTCTTTTGCCTCAGTGTACAGGAGTCCATCCTCCCAGTATACCTTGTGGGTACCTGTGGCGTTCCCAGCAGGCTCAGCAGCAGCCTGCTGTCTGAGGGGTTCAAGGGAAGGGCAGTCTAACTGGTCCTTCCCCAGGTCCTCTCGTGTGGGTCCCCCTGAACCCAGAAACTCAACTTGATCAAGTTCGAGTTCTTTAGGTTCAGTTTCCCGCAATTCCTGGAGGTCAGCCTCCTCTGAGACTTGATCCTCGACCTGGGGCAAGGGGGAAGGTGAGGCCTTAACCCGACTGCTCTTCTTCTTGGGATGTGTCTGGTCCATTGTTCCAGGATACAGCACCGATTCAGTGGGGCATCGTCTGACCTGTGACCTAGTCACAGCAAGCACATGCGCTGGCAAGCCTAACATTTCCATGTGAGTCCGGTGCTCCACTTCTGTCCATTGCGATGACTCCAAATCATTGCCCAACAAACAATCCACTGGGAGGTCTGAACTAACAACAACCTTTTTCTGGCCATTTACCCCTCCCCAGGAGAAAGCAACAATCGCCAAACTATGACTGGTAGTGACGTTGCTGGCATTGGTCACCAGGAAATCTGTACCTGGCATGATTTGTCCAGGGTCCACGAAGGTAGGCGTAACCATGGTGACGCTGGCACCCGTGTCCCTATAGGCCTGAGCCATTCTTCCATTGATCAAAGGTGTCTGTCAGTATTTGCCCAAAGTATTGGGACTGACATCAGGGGATATATCCATATCCCCCGTACAGACAAGGACAGCCTGAGTGAGCGTACCAACTAGGTTGTCACACCCCTCAGAACCCAAGGTTAACACAACTAGTCCCTTGGGAGGCGCACTACTACTGCTGGCTGTACTAGGGGGCACAGGTGCCTTAGGGGCTGCAGTAGCAGGAGTCTGCCCTCCTTTCTTGGTGCACTCACTAAACCAGTGAGTTTTACTTTTACAGTATTGGCACCACCTTTTCGATTGGCCTTCTTGATTCTTCTTTTTCTGGGAAACCTGACCCCCCCCTCTTTGGGTTGTTGGGGACCTGTCGAAGACTTCTGGTCAGTTTGTTCCCCTTTCGAATCTTTACCCTTCTGGTCTGCTTTCTTCTGACCACCCTGGTTCTGGCCCTGGTTTTGCTTAACCCTTGTTCGGACCCATCTGTCTGCCTTCTTTCCCAATTCTTGGGGAGAGGTCAGATCCGAGTCGACAAGGTGCTGATGCAACAACTGGTTCTGACAATTGTTTAAAATCTGTTCTCGCATGATCAAATTATACAATCCTGTGTAATCAGTAACCTTACTGCCCAGCAACCAGCCCTCCAAAGCCTTAGTGGCACAATCAACGAAATCAGACCAGTCCTGAGACTGAGTTTTCTGGGTATCCCTGAACAGCAACCTGTACTGCTCAGTGGTTAGGCCGAACCCATCAATGAGTGTGTTCTTCAGGACCTGGTAATTGTTAGCATCCTCGACTCTAGTAGTGAGGAGCTTATCTCTACCTTTACCTTCAAAGGAGAGCCACAAGATAGCTGCCCACTGACTCTGGGGGACGCACTGTACAGTGCAGGCCCGCTCCAAAGCAGTAATCCATTTGTGGATGTCGTCCCCTTGCTTAAAGGGGGGCACTATCTTACTCAGGTGCCTAGTGTCTAAACTCCTGTTTTCCCGTGGGGGAATGCTGCCACCAGTGGGATTGGGCCCACTCAATTCCTGCTCTCTAGCAAAGGCGAGTCTTTCTTTGGCCAGGGCAAGTTCTTCCCTTTCGATCCGCAGATTGACTTCCCGCTGCTTCGCTTCGTACACTCTCCTCTGAGGGGATGTCATCCCTCTTCGAGCAGAGCCTCGAGAGCCATTGGTTCGAACGGATCTATTAGAGCCTCTCGACAGAGACCTAACTCGTCCATTCCCAATGTTAAGCTGGCCTGAGAGAGGCCCCAGGAGTCCCCTGGTACCATTCTCGTGCCGGCTTAAGTTGTCCTGGGTTAGCTGGCTAACTATGACTGGACCTTTGTCTGCCTCGTCCCCAGATGTCTCTGGCTCCTCGTCCTCCTCTTCACCTTCTGCGGAGAGATGGATAAGGTCAGGGTCACCTCGGGTTCCCTCGAGGGGGGGCATATCCACTTCTGGATGAGAAGGGTCGGTGTTACCCGCCCTCCTTGCATCATAAGTCTCCAAGAGACCAATCAGAAACGGAATGGTAGGGTTGGGACCCTGTTTTAGCTTCCGAGATGTACAGATTTGTCGCATCTCTTGGAAGCTAAGTGCAGCATATCTGGAGGTGACCTGTGGAAGGTCGACTGACACAAGGGGAGACTTAGAGTTTCCTCCTTTGTCTGACATGCTGCTTCTAGTGTGGTGTAAGTGATGCACCTACCTACACTATGTGTTTACCTACTGATCCCTTGCTAAGAGTTGTAGCTAAGGTGTGCTAAGCCTTGAGGAGCTACAACAGCTGGTTCAGTAGAACTCAGAGTATTCTAAGCTAAGTTATATGTACCTGAAGTACTTATGCGATCTTTCACAAGATATTCTTAGGATACGCGTGGTAAAACAACAGCAAGCTCAAATCCCAACCGCTGCTCACCAATGTGAGAAGTTGGCCCGATATGCAGCGTTCGCTATTCTAGCGATCACTATGCATCGGTCCAAACGACCCTTATGGTGATTGGTTGTAAGTCAACCTTAGACCAGCTATCCTAGTAGCGTGGATACGAGCAGTCTTCGGGCTAAACTCTAGAGGGCGTGTTAAGCCAGCTGTTATACCATCACATACCCCTTGAACACCAAGTGAAAGGACACCACACAAGTGTTATGAAAATAAACAGTATATTTATTAGAATCACAACAGCCCTGTACTCTTTATGAGGACAGGGTACTAAGCACAGAACAAAACTCTTCGGAAAATACTTCAAGTGCACAATCAATACAAGTGCCCGAGGGCACGGAAAGTTTAGAGGTCTCGGGCGGACCCGATAAGGCAAGTCGGAAGCGAGGGACTCGGGACCCTTAAGTAAGGAGGCTATGCGGGCACCGAAATGCCGGAGTTACCTAGCCACGAGGGCTGCGGCTGCACAAGTCTTACAGGCGTCGGGGGTCTTCGCTGACGAGCCAGGAGCCGGAAGGAAGGAGTTGCTGGCCGGCGACCAGTGAAGAATAGTTCGTAGAGATCCAAGCCTGGATCAGTGTTAGATGATACCTGAAAGCAGAGGGGACCAAGTTCGTACTACTAGCCAGTAGTCAGAGGGTACCAGGAGGGCACCGGTTGGCCGTCACCTCGACTAGGTGAGTGGGCGACGCTAGGCTCTGCAGTCTCACGGACCAGGATGGAGGTGCGAGCTGTCCCACGAAGGTTGATGCTGTCGGCGTCGCTGGGCCCAGGATTGGGGCAACAAGCCTTGGCAGATTTCAGGGCCACGTGGTGGGTCTAAAATGGCGTCTTGGGTGGACCAGGAGGGTCCGGGGTGCTCCTCTCGTCAAAGGGAGCAAAGGTCGGTCTGGAGCAACCAGACCAACAGCGTTGGTTGTCGGATGTCGTCAAGGAGTTCACAAGCCAGCGGCGAGTAACCAGACAACGTGCTGAGCGGCAAAGCAGAAGGGCCCCACGCAGATCGTGGAGATGCTGGGAGACTGCACTTCGATGCTGGAGCTACTCAGGGTCGGGGCTTCTCGGACCCCAGAGCACTCACCAGAGGATTCCTTCGGTGATCGTGCCGGTTAAGAAAGCGTGCAGGTTTTGATGATGGCCGGTCCCTCGAGGTCTCGTCGCACCCACAGATCTCAGCTGAACTGACGATGTGGGTAGAGGTCAGAGGTGCCAGGGAAGCCGGGTCTCGTCGAGCTGGGTCGTCGGATTCCTGAGGAAGGACTTGCAGCAAACCGCAGAGTTCTAAGATGGTGCCTGCGGATGCAGGGTGACTACTCCTTAGCCACAAAGGAGAAATCTTGAGAAGAGTCTCGAATGTCCTTTCGTAGAAAGTAGTTCTTGATTCAAAGATGATCTAATTTGGAAGGGTCCCCGCTCCTGCCTTTATCCTAAAGAAAGGGGTGGGTACATGACTAGGTCCTGCCCTAGGGGTGGGACCAGGAAGGGGGGCAGTTACACCCCTCTCCCCTGCCAGGCTTTCCCCAGGTCAGGGGCTGCGTGCCCCTGGAACTGGTTCTAGCCGGCAGATGCGTAGTGAGCACCGGGGTGCCACTCCGCAGTCACCTTCTCGCAAAGCCCTACCTACCCAGAATACACAAAACCCTGTCTGGGATGGTGCGAACACCTCCCCTGACAGGAAACCCTTTGTCCAAGCTCTCCTCGCTGGAAGGACTCCCAGCAGCAGGAGGTCAGACTTGTGTCTGTGGTGGCAGCATCCATTTTGTGGAGCTGAGGCTTCAGTTAACTTTAACCGGGGTTCACAGTTACGTACATGTCGTGTCCCTCTAGAAGGGCGGAATGCTAACCTCGTCGCCAGAATTGGTGAGGGGGTAGCATCCCGATTCGTATGACACCTTACTCGACATGTTTTGATAACGCGATACCGAAGTTACCGATATGGTACGCGTTATCATGGAACAGCCATTGGGTCTTGGTTCCGCAAGCTGCAACGGGCTCGGCTCGTGCCAGAGCCCAATTCACACGGTTCCAGGCACTCTGCCTTCAGGATTGTCAAGGCCTGCCATATGAGTGACTGATAGGAACTCGGGTGTCCATTTTAAGGTTAGATATAGGAATACTATACCTAAAGCAACGAGCGAGTACGTCACGTTGCCCCAGCTGTCGTGCAGCCAGTTGTGTCAGATTTAGATGGCCATCCAGGGGTGGCATAATACATGCTTCAGCCCCTGGTAGGCCCTGGGTACACCGATGCCCTGAGTTACAGGGTCTGACAAGGTGGCCCAGTTCCAATTAGGTTATGCACCGAAGGTACACACATCAATTTAGCGAGAGAACAGCTAGGCTGTGGGTCTGATTGGCAGGCCCACAGCCCGAGAAAGTCGTAAACCAGTGAAACAAAAGCAAAAAGTCCGGGTGATCATAGGATTGCAGACCCTACTCTCCTACAAGGGCAGCCAAAGATTTTAATCAAAGTAGCAAGCCCTCTTTTATATACGTTGAATAACGTCAAGATTGAGCAAGGATCCCTGAGGTACCTTGCAGAGAAGGTAGAAAAGAATGGAGACACACTGATCAAGAGCCACTGCTTGTACTTTGCCAGTTAGAAATGTAGTCAGAAAGGCAAGAGCCTTATCTTTGATTTCTAGCTCTCCAAGACGGTCGATCAGAAGCTTTTGGTTGACCGCATCAAAAGCTGCTGACAAGTTGAGGAGGATAAGTACTGCAGCTCCTCCCCTATCCAGCACAGCCCTGATCTCGTCCCTGGTCTTATTTAAGGCAGTCTCAGTCCTGTTTCCAGGTCTGAACCCAAACTGTGTTGTGTCCAGAAGATGATTGCTAGAATAAACCGCGTAAACTGTGGGTTCGTCACTTTCTCTGCAATTTTTGCAGAAAGTGGGAGATGGGCCAATAGTTATCGGGGTCCACCGTGTACACGCTAGGCTTCTTTATGGGGGAAACAATAGAGGCTCCTTTCCATTGAGAAGGAAAAACGCTGGTCTTAGACACAGTGTCGAAGATAGCTGTGAGTTTTGTAGCTATCAGAATGGAGATCAGCTTCAGCACCGATGGAGGACAGGATCTAATAGAGAACCAGATTTTGTGGAGGAAATCATTTTTACCACCAGACTGGAGGTGACTGGGAAAACTTCAATAATGGTCTCCTGTACAGGATTTACCTGAATCGGTTTTCCATTGGTGTCTGAGTTAGAACCCTTAAACCTTGAGTAGATTTGATCAACTTTATCCCCGAAACAATGAGAAAGTGTGTCACAGAAGGATTAACTGCAGTTTACTACTTTACTGCCTGGGAGTGTAGTTAGTTTAGTAACTATTTGGAAAAGATCCTTGGTAGAATTCCTTGCTAGTTCAATCTGTAGCATGAAGTAGTTACTCTTTTCTCTCCTCAATGAGGATTTATATTTGGACAGAGCAGGTTTATACGAGTCTTCCTCAAGCTTGCCATAAAGTGAACACCATCATCTTTTGTGTCTTCTACAATTTTTTTTCTTCTGTTCCAAGCATCTCAGTGAACCAGGGCGCAGAGATTTTATTCCAATGGGCAGAGGAGGTTTATACGGAACAAGCCTGGTGAAGGTTGTATTGAGCCACTTAACGAAGTCTAAGGAAGATTAATCACTATCTTGAGGAAGTGCAGGCTATGACTGTGCAAGCTGCTGGGTAAACTGGTCAATGTCAATTTTGTTCCAAACACGAAAATGGGATGATTGTCCAGGAGCAGTGCTTGGTTGCGAATTCCATAGAATATATATATTTTTTTAAATGATTGCGTGATGGTCTGACCAAACCAGTGGCAAGGTATCCTTTTCACTAATATGGGGACTGTTTGAGATGACACCGTCTAGTGTGTTCCCCGCCTTATGTGTGGGCCTGTTAATTAGTTGTGCTAGACCTAAGGTGCTCATAATTTCGGGTAAACCCCCAGTGTCTCTATCAGAGGAGGCCTCAAGATGGAAATTAAAATCATCTAGGACGGTGAAGTTGTTAGCATATTTGCCAGCTTCCAGCAGTGAGCCAATAGATTTTAAAAAGCCACTTTTAGGACCGGGCGGGTTGTATAAAAGCATGCCCTTAAATCATTTTTTTTTGAGTGCCATTATGAAAGTGAGTGCTTCGCAATCAAAGAACAGGAATATATCAAATTTAGCCATAAAGCATTCTTGATAGACTACAGCTAGGCCGCTGCCCCTTTTCAGAGGTCTATGCAACCTGTGAATTGAAAATCCTGTGGGGACAACAACTTCCATGTCAGTGCTGGACAATGCGTCAGCCCATGTTTCAGTTATAAAAAACAAATCAAGTTGCTGACTGTCTATAAAGTCAGTCAGTCAGTTCAAACTTGTGTTTGCATTAGCCGCTGTGCGAAGTAACAGATTAAGTGCATGACTTTCCTCACCTAAATATCATATTCTAACGTCAGAATGGAGGGCAAATCCTGCAGGGATCCTGGTGTCGGGAGCGTACAGACCACGGACAGGCACAGACTGGCTTGCCTTTGTTGTGCCAACTGCACAGAAGAGCTACTGCATGATTTAAATATCCCTCTATGTTGAGGGGGGGAGGGGGCGTGTCAAAACGCCAGCGCTGTGTAACTTGATCGTACAATCAGGGGGAAACCTAAAAACGTGCAAAACCAGGGTCCAGCAATCCCGCAGACCCTCACAAGTTGGCCTGTGAGGGAATGAATACTGGTAAAACAAAGTTAAATAAATAAAAATTGAGATATCTTAAACCATAAAATGCATAATAAATCACTCTCTTCCAAGATGGCACCCACTCAGATGGGAGCCAGGCACACCCACAGAACAGGCACATAGTGCCTACAAGGAAAACAATGATGAGAGGCAAATTCAGTCGTGCTCACAGTGAGCTCCAGTCTCTATCAGATAAGATGTTCTCTTCTAGCATTAGACATGGGAATACAGTTGTAAATAAGTATACATACTGTGAACTGTGAAGCTTCAGAGGGTGTAAATGTGGGTGTTAATTTGACCAAGTCTCGTTACAGAGATTCTACTGCTAAGTAGAACTGTGCCTTAGGATGACAGGAGGTCAGAATGTAGGGACGGTCTCTCGCTAACACGTCAATACCTGCCAGCCCAAATACGGGCTAGCTCATAGTGCCTCACCTGAACTCCTAACCTTTCTGGAGTAGCAGGTGATTTTGGCAAACCTATAACATATACTTTACTAGTGGGGGACCCATGGTAACAGATCATCAACCTTTGTATCTCACTCATGCATGCCTTTAGTAAACAAAGGAAAGACACAAAGTTTACTATACATTTATTGAAACTATCGTAGTCTGTTATGAAGCACATGTACTGCGATTAGCAAATATAACTTAGCAAAGTGATCAACATCACTACCAGGCTCTGTACAATGAACAAAGCAACCATGATCTGTCTGTCTAGGTCTATCCTTACTGTGTAAGCAAAGTGATGTTTTAGAGATCTCTGGGATAGCAACTGGACCCCATACCTGGCGTGTGTTTGTTCCAGGACAGGTTTCACTGCCTGAATTTTCTTCTCTGCCACAAAGGGACAAAACACAGTTTATATGATAGGACTACTGTGTTGGAAAAGCTGCAGCTTGGCTACTGTGTTCTGTCTAAAATGTTAGGAGCTGTAGCTGACCTTGCAGAAAACAGTACAAAATGGTGTTATGTATTCTAAAAGTCCTTCTATGAAATGTGCAATTGAAATCCCAAGAAGAGTAACTGAATGAGAAAACAACACGTACAGCGTATTTCTAAAATAATGTCACAAACATGTCATGTGTGGCTGTGTAAGCAGAAGCAGCCTAAAGCATCTAAAAAGCTAAACAAAGGGAGAACCAAAGTGGGCCAAGAAGAGGCATCACTATGGTCTTGGGGACATGCCCTCCAAGCCTATGAGAAGGACTGCAGGGTGCACACTGCATGTCAAGGAAATGTACATGAATATCAAAATACAGAAACCTCAGATATTTACCAAGGTGGGAATAGGAGGCTATGGGGTCTCTAGGATGAGTTGGTCTCCGCTCACTCATGTCAAGCACTAGAAAGTCACATGAATAAATGTTTATTTATTCCTCCATGAGTGATAGTCCATGTCCTATTGATGCACAAAAAATTGCGATTGGATGTCCTCACATACTACCAGGTGTCATGCTTCATCATAGGACTCCCCTCGCTCTTCAAAAACCCGGGTTTGATGAAGAGCAGGCCTGCACTTTATAGTAAAGGAGTCACTTCTAACTATTGAACCAGTGATGTGTCAGCATGTTTCGGTCTCTTGGCTTACAAGAGTCGGGTGCATTCGTCAGTGCGTAACACAGGATCATATTGTGGCATACAATCCTGTTAGTGCCACTTTTAAGTTGGGCAGACCTTTGTCGTCCCACACTTTCCTAGGTCCCTAGGTACCCTAACTCTGGGTCATCTGTGCCTCATGGAGGAAGGGCTCAGGAACCATTCAGATGCACCTTGAAGTATGTGTGACTACAAGGGCTCCTGAGCCCTTCCTCCTTGATGCAACCATCTCAGGCTTTGTTTGTTTTATTAGTGGGTATACAGATTGCTTACTAATCGTATGGGTTCATGCCATACAGTGCAATACCATTTTATCGTTAACGAATTTCAAATTGTACCTACTTGTATTTTCACCTAGACAACCAGAAACAAAACTGTATTGCATATTTTGGTGCACAGGTCTTTAATCGTGATAGTGTTTGGAATCATCAAGTTCAAGATTTCAAATAAACTCTTAAGATTTTAATACATCAAATTGTTGTTTTTTAAAATCTTTTTTATTCAGTTTTGACATTTTTTACAGAGATCAGCAGCAATTCATAAACAAATTCATACTATGAGGTTTAGAACAAAACGTCTTAATGATCAGAAAGACTTTTACATAGAATGAGCAACCCATCCTACCAAACATATAACAAGCAAACTCTGACTAAAAAATTCATAGTCGATGCCTAATCAATCCCAATTATGGACTATAGAAAAAAATTGTAAACATTAAAAAGCCATATATCGAGCAGAGAGCACTAATCCAGGTTCAAAAACCATTTGAACTAATACCACCCTGAATAATTCATCCATTCCGACTCAACTTATAAACCTGGGTTATTACATTTCCTATGAATCCTTCCATCTTGATAGGGGGTCTCAGATACATCGTTCCAAACAGTTTCGATTTTTTTCCCCTTCCTCTCATAGATAGGTCTTTCCATTGTATATATTGAGAGTAAGAGCCACTGTTAAAAAGTAGGGGGTGAAGGGTTGAGCCAGGCAGAAGTGATACTCAACTGTAATCCAGCCATAGCCATAAAAAGAAATTGATAAGCTGTCTCTTGCCGTTCGCTGCTGCGGACTCCCAATAAAACCAGAGCTGGGGTTAATGTAACTTTCAGCCCAAGTGACAAATCTAAAAATTTCGTAATGGATTCTAGCAAATTTTGAAGACATGGGCAAGATGCGATCATGTACGAGATCAGCAGCCAGAGCACCACACCGCAGACAAGTAGTCCCTGCTAACCCACTCCACTGTGCTATTCTCACCTGGGTATAATATAACGCAAAGACAGTTTTAAAATGTTGCGCTTGAAGCCCGGCCGAGCACAAAGCCGTCTGAGCTAGTTCTAGAGACTCTGAGAGCCTCTCCGATGCGACCCCCACTCGTTCCATCCATTTGCTCTCGTGCTTAGCTAAATCAATCTGCTTTAACGCTAATAATTTGGCATACAATAGCCTGATAGTGCCCTTGGTGCTACCCCTGATAATATCTATGACTTTAATCCTACTAAACCCATTTTACCCCCCAACCTTCTTACCAAAGAAACTGCGTAACTGTAAATATTTTTAAAAAGTTACGCCTTTCCAGCCCAAACTCCAACTGAATATCCACTAACTGACGAAATCCTTCATTCAGTTTTAAGTCCCCAGCCACCCGGACCCCCTTCACTGACCAAACTGCCATAACCTCATCAGAGAAGATTTCCGGAAGCGTGGGTTTTTGTAAAGCTGGGTGTAGTGATTGAGTCACTCCAGACCAATCTTTTTTTTTAATGCCACCCAGATCTTCAAGGCGGCTGCAAGAGTCTTACATTTTGTCCTTTTATAATAACTGGGGTCCGTAAATTTCATAAAACAATTCTCGGCATGATCCCCCAGTAGCAGCTTATATACATCGGGAAGCTCTGTTTCCCCTTCCAGATCTCCAGAAGGTGTGCCAAATAATATACCCATTTATTGGAGAGCTGCAGCCCAGTAATAACTTCTAAAGTCAGGAACAGAAAACCCCCCTCGCTCCCGTGGTAAGGACATAAACCGGAGAGCCCTCCTGGTTTTTACGTGCACCCATATAAATCGATTAACTAAACCTTCCAAAATAACAAACCAATGTTTCTCAGATTCCAACAGAATTGCCCTAAACAAAGAATTTTTGGCAGAAACATCATCTTCACCACATTGCATCGACCAACTAATGATAGATGAAGATTATGGATTCTATCAAAATCAGCTCTTGCCTTCCTGATTACTGGCTCGATGTTCCTGGCTACCAAGTTCCCCAGGTCTGGCATAATCGTTATTCCCAAGTATACTGCTGATTGTGTGACACGAGGATCTTCAATAATAGCATACTGGTTCTTTATGGCTTGAGTTTTGGTTCGGTTTAGAGAATAGCATGAATATCTGACAAAATCTTGTGCTACTGACTCCACCACCGTCGGTGCAGAAGAAGGGTCGGCGATAACAATAGCCACATCGTCGGCGTAAGACAACACCTTAGATTCCAAGCCCTGACAAACGATTGGGAGAATTCTATTGTTAGCATCAAATCGCCGTATTAAGGGATCCATATATACAGCAAATAGCAGGGGCGAACATGGGCACACCTGCCGAGGCCCCCGCCGAATAATAAAAGGAGATGTATGGCCACCGTTTAACCTTAGGCGAGCTGTGGGTGCCAAATACAGTACCTGGATGGCTTTAATAAAACCCTCCCCAACCCAAACCATCTCATCGATCCCCATAAAAAATCCCAGGAGACCCTATCAAATGCTTTCTCTGCATCTAATAACAAGGCAGCCATAGGGTCTCCTGAGATCTCTGTTGCATCGAAGAGTGTTATCACTCACCGTACATGCTGCGTAGTCCCACGGCCCACTATAAACCCATGTTGGCAGGGGTGGATAGTTTTCCTTAAAATATTATTTAGCCTTGTGGCCATAGCTTTTGAGAAAATGTTAACATCACTATTGAATAATGTTATGGGGCCGTGCGAACCTGGCTCCCTAGGTGGCTTTTCTGTTTTTTAAGAAGACTATAACATCCGCTCCAGTCCACGACTCAGGTGCGGGCCCTTCCCCTTTGAGCCAGCAGGATAACCTCGATCAGGTCCGATCCGATTATGTCCATGAAGATTTTATAAAACTTTAACGGGATCTGATCAGGTCCAGCCTCCTTGCCAGATGGTAAATCTTGCAAAGCCCTTATTATTTCATCTTGTGTCAACACCCTCTCATGTATCTCCCTGTCAGCTGGATCAACCTTATGTAGGGACACCAAATTGTTTTAGTGCCTAGAAAATCCAACAAAATATATTTTGCCTCCAATGAAAGTTTGTGTTAGGTTTTTCTTTCCTCTGCTATTATCAATTCTATTGCAACACTGGTATGCAAATCCTTCCTTTCTTACATTCCATGAAAACTGAACAGCCAATATGTATTTTTTTGCAGTTTAACCTTTATAAACGCAGATACATTACTATTGCACCAACAACTGCACATATGATGAATGGAGGCGATCATACTTACGCGTGCGGTATTGTTGTTTTAAATATACTGAGCATGCAATTGCAAGTTCTGTCCCAGATTTCTAAGGTAAATTTTTCACCGTTTAGAATCACAACGTTTTCTAAGCAGTTTGTTCCGGAACGAGCCAGCTGTTCATTATCTGAAACAGAAAATGTTGTGTTTGGTAAATACATATTAGCATTATCAACAGATCTAATGTATGCAAAATATCTTCCGTATACCTTGCTGCACACACCAGTAGAGCTGTGAAAATATGTCATCCAGTAGAACACCGCTAAGAACTTCAAAATACTGGGTGAACACATCGCAAATTGCGTAAAGTGCATGATTACATGTGGTTGTCATCCATTCAGCTTTCTGAAAAAGAAAATTCTTTTAAAACACATATTGGAATGCAGGCACTTTTCAATTGCACACAAATGTTTTTCAAGAAATGAAAATAACATTTTGCAAGTTGCAAATAAAAGAACGAAATACGAATCGCTAACACACTACAGGTGTAACTCAGAAGACACTGAAAAACAGTCCTTTAGGATTTGGCGGAGTTGGAGCGCTGCCATAAAGTGGCATAGCACCCACTCTGTCAAACTCATGGTTCCGACACCCCATTTATGGGAGCCTCAGGTGACCTCGTCATCAGAAAACCTTGACTTATGAGCCCGTCTATCACCCGGTCACAGTGGAGAATTCTCGCTCTCCTGCGGCAGGTGTGTTTTCACAGATTCTGCTGCCCAGGATCAGCACTTTGGCAGGAAAATTGAAATATGTTGCAGATGCGCTGTTAGAAATCCTTCTAAGCATCAGAGAAATTCATTTTTTGTTTGTAAGAAATTAATCTCCACCTAGGGGTGGATGCTGAAAAAGAAAAAAAGAACACTGAGTGGGCTGCAACAACATGGATGCACCAGTAGATGCACTTTTGGCAAATAAATCCGTCTAGGCAGGCAAGGGTATGCAAAAGAGGTTGGTTGATCCTCCGCCAGGAGAAGAAGATAAGGGGCCTGACAACCCAAAAGGCCACCCACCAGGCTTTGAATCAGACCGGGCCATTTACATGATGGTCTAATTACTCTACTTGCATTTAGTACAGCATGGTGAAGTGGAGCCCGTGGCATTAGGTTCATAGAGTAACATATTTATTATTAAAGACATATTTTATTTATGACCAATGGAAAAAAGATCAAAATTCAAGTTTAGGTAATATACGGTTTAACCAGGATAACCGTCTGGCTAAATAAGTCTTGTAATTTTTATTTTTTTGTTTTAATCTAAGTTTCACATGGGTAATCTATCTGTAATTGTATCACATATGATTGAATCTAGGTACTGAGCAATTCCATTGCATCATAGAGGACCTACCCTCCGTCCTGGTGCTCACAAGATGAAGGAAGTCAAAGAAACTGATAGATACATCCTGATAAGGTACATGCACAGTGCATTTTATCTATACAGCCACATACTAAGTCCTGCACACATGCAGTACATGGATACTCACACAACACAGAGGCACACAGTAATCTGCGAGCACAGTTACTGCTGGCTTGTGCCTCTCACACCTTGTTTCAGACCCATTTGACAGAAAATGGACAGCGGAGTTGCTGAGAAAAGCAATCAGGGTTGAAGGTATTTGGAAAACAGAGCAACCATGAGATATTAAATCAGGCTCATCTGAACAGTACAATGCTGATATTAGAACACCACTTGCATTAGTACTGCCAAAATGTCCGTTTTCATCTGCTTTAGGAATAAGCAAGTACCAACCACTTTTGAATCATCTCACAGTAACTGTCCTTTTTTCTTCAGCTCTGTCAAAAAGTATTTTCAGAAAAAGTCTCTCGTAAAATTCTATCACTCTCAATGCTCTTATCTGCATAGGAAAAACCTATAATTTTAGTTTTAGTTTTTACTCTGTGATTGTTGTGTAAGGTAAATGTCAACAGCAAATTAAACACCTGTGAAGCCAAATCTGGCGAAAATAGTCTAAAACCTAGAGCAGAGGAGGAAAATATGTTTGAGAGAAAAAATGATGGACAATACACAAAAGTGTTAGACCTGGCGTCCTTTAGCGTGTTTCCCCAGTCATTTTCACTGCTATTCAGTGCTAAAGTGCGAGTGCTCCTACTGTAAATTGTGTTATAATCTGTTTTCCATGATTGCCATATTTGATTTACTAGTAAGTCCCTAATACAGTGCACTGTGTGTGCCCAGGGCCTGTAAATCAAATGCTACTAGTGTGCCTGCAGCACTGGTTGTGCAACCCACACAAGTAGCCTTTCAAAGGTATCTCAAGGGCAGTGTCTGCACGCAGTTTTTTCTGCCATGTCGACCTGCCAAGTGCACCCACTTGCCAGGCCCTAACCTTCAATGTTCTTACATGTAAAGCACCCCTTAGGTAGGCCCAAGGTAACCCCAGGGGCAGGGTGCAGTGATGTGTAAGGCAGGACATGTACTGGTGTGTTTTACATATTTTGTATTTCACTATTGAAGGGCTGTCTATCCCATAGGTTTACATGGGAGCTGCCTTGTAACATCCATTGGAACAAGATTGAGGAATTTAATTTAGCCTCTCTAAACTCAGAATTTATAAACACATCTTTTAGTAAAGGTAGTTTTTAAATTGTGTGTTTGAAAATGCCATTTTTAGAAAGTGGGCATTTACTTTCTTAACCATCTTGTGTGCCTCTCTGTTTGTGTATGTATGTGTCTGATCGTGTATTCACCATCTTGTTTTGGAGTGACAGGAGCTGGGGCTGTGCATTCACACTAGACAGCCACAAGGGGTTGGAGGTGTGTTCAGCCTTTCCTGGGTGACTCACAGCCAGACTGAATAGACCTTTCTGCCTTTAGTGAGGTGGGAGGAGTTTTCACCAGCACCTGAATAAGCTGGGTCTGCTCTGCACAATGCGGTCTCCACCGCCTGTAGTGAAGGACAGAACTGGTTTTCACTGAAATCTGAGACTTTCAGCCTAACATTACGAAGGGAAAAGTAGTATAAATATTGGGGCCCTGGCCCCAGAACTTTAGAACTCTTTTGGACTAAGGAATCTGCAAAGAAAAAGAGCTGAAGAAGCTGTGTGGAGGAACTACCACTTTGCTGCGTGCTTTGCTGTGTTGGCCTGCAGTGGCTTCTTCTGTCTTGGGCAGTTAAAGGACGGGACATATTGCAACTTATTTTCCGCAGTTTCTTCAAGGGCTTGAGGTAGAGCGCACGAACAGCAAATACTTCAAGTTCATCTGCTATCAGCACTGGGAACTTTGTGTTTTGTGCTGTAAAAGAAGAAAACCCACTTTGACACTGTCAACTTCGCGCTGCCGGCTCTGTGACCTGAAGACACTGCAGAGAGCATTGCCCCGCATCAAATCGCACCCCTGGTCTCACTGCCGCCGAAGCCTGACGCCGTCACCAAGCCGCTGCTTGCACTGTGCCCTGAGGGCACTGCACTTCGCATCGCCTCACATAGCCACCCTTGTATCACAAAAGCCGCCACACCATGCCGGTACAGGTGCTGCTGCCTGCACCATGACCTGTGGACACCACTTGTGAGGTACTTGAAGCATCGTCTCGCCCCACATCATAGCTCCAGTCCACCGACGATGGCACCATCAACTCCTGCATCGTCAACCAACGCTGCTTCCTGCACCGTGACCTGTGGGATCATACGTCGCATCGCCTCGCAGTCCCAATGCCAGCATGCCTGACTTCATCTTCAGGGAGTTCGATTTGCAACTCGTGTGACTTCAAGGGCTTTATAACTCCAGCACCAACCTCTGGAACTGATGCCGACGACACCGCTTCTTCGGAGCTCCATGCAGGGTGCACAATACCCTGCATTTCCAAGGTACTCTTTGTGGGTCTTCTCGACACCGTAGCTGGCCCGGCCTGAATTGTTGGATTTGTTTGTTCACAGCGCTGTGATAGCCCAGCATGGAGCTATCAACTTCAAGGAACTGTATTTAAAGTTTATTTTTGCAAAATGTGCCTCTTGAGTACCGTATCTTGGATTTATTTGTTATATATATATATATATATATATATATATATATATATATATATATATATATATATTTATTAATTTTATTGCTTACAATCGCCATGAGGATTTTTTTATTGTTTTGTCCTCGTTTTACCCAGATAAATATTGGCTATTTTTCTGAAACTGGTTTGGTGTCCTTTTGTAGTGTTTTCACTTTATTACTGTGTGTTATGTACAAATGCTTTACACATTGCCTCCGAGATAAGCCTGACTGCTCAGGCCAATTACCAAGAGGGAGCACGGGTTTATTTTAGAAGTGTAATCTCTTTACCCTGACTAGAAGGAAGGGTCCCTACCTGGACAAGGTGCACACCTCTCCCAACTAGAGACCCCCATTTCCAACATTGGTGGCAGCAGTGGGATAGGACTTACATTTGCACTTGACCTACAGTGATTTGTGTACACTACTGCCATATCGCAAACCTCTGCGTATCATATACTGTTTTCTTTTGGTTTATTTTTGTCATTCCATTTTTGTTGAGCTTGAGCTTTCTGCTGCATCATGCCTGAGTCAAGAACATCAGGAGTTGCATCCCTAGAAGTGTTTTTTGAGGAGGAAAGGTTGGACTCCTACAACATGAAAGAGTTGAAGGCTATTTGCAAAAACCTGAAATTCCAAATCAGAGGCCTCACCAGGAATGAGGAGCTACAGAAGTCGCTGAGGGCCTGGGTAGCAGCCAGAAATGCCAGTGGACAGTCTGGAGACCTCAGTTTGAAGGCTGAGGAGCCTATTTCTAGGGTGGATCTGCTTTTGGGAGGGGGCCCTCCAGGGCAGGCAGCCACGACTTGTCCCCAGAGGAGCTGGAGGACAGGCGGGAAGCAAGGGGAAATGCAATGGAGCGGGAGAGGCTCAAGCTGACAATGGAAGAGAAAAGGATTGTTAGACCATGAGCTTTGGATCAGAGCTGCTGGATCAGAGAAGTAGGTCCGGCTCAGAATGTTGCAGATATTCCTCAGTGCATTCTGATAGAATACAAGAAGGGAGATGATATCCAGAGGTGTGTTCAGGGCTATGAGGCATCTATCCACATGGATGGTGTCCCTGATAAGAATTGGGTAGCAGGATTGTGGCCTCATTTCTCAGAGGAGTGGAGGGACACCTTGTTGACTTTGGGTAAGGGGTACAACCTCACCTACTTTGACATGAAGGAGGCTCTTATCACCTGGTATGGTCTATCTCCTGAAGAGTACAGGGATTAGTTTAGAACCAGTAAGAAAACTGATTACCAGACATGTGTCAATTCCTTTTTTGCAGGTCCCTGGATGGTTAGATGAAGGTCAGCAATAAGACAGATTTTCAGCTTCTGTACAATTTGATTGTGTGGGAGCACTTGTCTAGTCAATGTTTTGCAGAGCTGCGCCAGCACTTGACAGATAGTAAGCTGACTGACCCCAGGAAACTTGCTTTGGAGGAGTACCGCTGGGTGAGTGTATAGGGGGGAGATTCCATCAAAGGTGGGGAGGGTCCCCAGAAGAAGAGTAGGGGGACAAGAGTAAAGCAAAGGAGTTCTCTAAAGGGCCCCAAACTAGCACACAGGGTAAGGATTCCAGTGCCCCAGGAGATAAGAAACCATGGGTCTCTTCAGGAAAGCCTCAAGAGATGGGACCCCCGTAAGTGCTTTGTATGTGACCACGTGGGCCATATTAAGGGGGGGTCCCAAGTAGGCCCAGCCACCCACCGGTCGACAGTCAAGATGTTGGCTACTGTAGCGCTCGGGGAGGATGGGGTCCCAGGTGAGTTTGGGGATCCCGCAGAAATGAGCCTTGTCTCACTAGGGAACAGTGAGATGGTCCAGGGACGCCAGGTGCCTGCAAACACTAAGAAATACAGTGCCTTGGAGACCATCAATGGGCAAATGGTAGAAGCTCTCAGAGATACAGGCGTCAGTGTGAATTCAATCCAGTGTCACCTAGTGTCTGAGGAGCAAGTAGTCCCTGGTGCATTCCACCAAGTAGTTGGTTAAGATAACTCAGAGCGCCAATGTAACGTGGCACAGGTTCCTTTTGAGTGGGGGGGGGGGGTCTCAGGGCCTTTGAGGGTGGTTGTGAGCCCCACTATGCCTGTTGATTGCGTGCTAGGTAACGACCAGGTGCAGTCCTTGTGGAAGGATGGGGAGCTCAGGTCTCACATGGAGATGCTTGGGTTACCAAAGTGGGCATGTGTGACCACTCGTCCATGACAGCCAGAACGAGTGATCAAATGGACTGGACCCTGAAACAGTGGGCCTGGTGCCTGCCAAGAGACAGGGCAAGGGGAGTGGGGTGTGGGAAACCTGCTCCTGAAGTTCCCAATGTCTGGGAGGAGGATGTACTCGAGGGGGACGCCCCGGAACCTACAGGGGAACAAGTTGATGAACTGGGGACTTATCTAAGCTGACGAATTGGCTGCAAGAAGGGGGTCCCATCAGTGGAGAGTTAGGCAGCACATATAATTTTTGAGACAAAGTACACAAGCACAATGTACAATGAAAACACAGTAATAGTGTCTAATAAACACACTGTGCACCACCAGCATGCAACACTAGAAAGACTTATTCAAATCAAATCCAAAACGTTAAGGACCCACACTTCTATCTGACTCATTTTCAATAACCCCGCAATGCTGATGCAGGAGACATTATTATCACTTAAAACAAGGAGTATTTCCAAAGTCTTAAAAGTGAGTGGGAAAATCAGAATATCACGCCTGCTTATTAAGCAATGCCCTTTTGCCTTCCCGGAGAATATACAAGTTACATCTGGCTAGACAAGGGATTGGAACAAAGAAATATCACCATTGACCATCATCTTTCCCTCCATGAAAAGTTAAAACTAGAGACACTCATAAATTGTAACAACAAGCCTTTTGTTGGCCACAGAAAAATGATACAATTTCGAAATATCCCATGCAGTGATTGGCTGGCCTTGTATGATACACACACACACCTTTATCTTCCAAAATGAAGGCATGAATGCCTCAATAAGAAAAGCACCTTTTCTTCCAAACCAACGCTGGCACGCAATTCAGAAAGCACCCCTTAATGCTCTCATAAGTTGCATCAACATTAATATTTCGTTAAATTTTAAATCATACAGTACTCGTAGGCCTACTTCTCCTTATTTGCTTCAATACTAAAAATATTTCACTACATTAGAGCCTAGGGGTTAGTAATAATGGGCTTGAATGTTGTGCTGTATTTATTAAGAAAGGCATTATAAATTAAAGGGTTGAATATAAATAAAGCAAGTTCTTACAAAACACACATCAGGATAAATATAAGCAGAAACAAAACTACTCATCAGTGGCTCTACATTAAATCTTACTCTCAAAGCACACAGTTGTTGGCCCTGAACATACCTCTGTCTGCTGCTCTGGGAGCTTCATGTTATCAAAAATTCTGAAGACAATCCTGAATAAATCCGTCCACCAGTGTTTTTCATAGGTATGCCCGTAGGTTTTCATTACTTCAAACATTACTGTCAGACCTCTATAATTAAAGAAATTCGAATTGACATTGAAAAGGGAAAAATTCACAATGTGAAAAACGTCCTTCAAAATGTTACATTGCACACATATTTCAGTAAAAAAACAAAAACTTTTCAGTAGAACAAAAATTCTATCTGCATAGTTAGAAGTATATGTGTAATTTCAAAATCTACATCAGTAATGGAAATGCAATATTATATTTCCTACTTTCAGGCTTTAAAAGAAGCAGCACATTTATTGTAACTTGCCCATATATTGTATGCAAAACCAAAACAAGCAACGATGAAGCCAATAAGTTTGAATGTATTTATAATATATTCAGACATATACAGCAAGCACATATAGCAAGATATCCAGGCACACATTTTAACGAAGTCCAGCAGACATACTTGCACCTATGTAGAGAAAACAACAACTATAAAGGTAACTCTAGATACAGACCAACAACAGTCATGTAATTGTGTGCAGCTTGAGGCACAAAATGATGTTCCTCTACAGAGCAAAGAATGCTGTTCAACTGAGGGCAAAAGTTAATGTTCTGTGTGCCACTGGAGCATTAATGATACATACGCCTTGGGCGATACCCCTCAGGAGAGCCCTGGTTGATGCGGCTCAAAGATCAAAATGATAATACTCCACAGGGGAGCACAGGGTGATGCGCCTCAGGTAAGAACATAGAGAGACGCCACATGAGAGTACAGGATGATGCACTTCATGGGAGCACCTTCATGAGGCATATTTCAGTGGAAGCTGACAGCCAGGTGTAATCCCTAGTACCTCCCTTGGCCTGCGCTGTGGGTCAAGTGAGATTGGAGCCACTCTTGCTGTGATAGACTGTCCCTTTGACAAAGGGCAGTGCACAAGAGAGAGCACTACAAAGGAGCGGACACCCATAGCCCGAATTTAAAAAAATCAGACACTAAATCATATTTGTGTCTGGAGCAGGACTCGGAATGTGGGAGCATGAGACCCACAAGTTGTTCAACAGCACTATTCAGAAGTAAGATCACCAACACTTCTAGTTGCTGGAACTTGTACAAGGGACCAAGGTCTCCTTGTATCCTTGCTGGGTGAGGGCACATCACACAGGAATTGAACTGAATTGAATTGAAACTTATAGATCGCAAAACTGCCACCCTACGGGTACCCTGGCGCTTAGATTGAAAATAGCCACTCTAGCAGCAAAACCAATTGTCAGCGGGGGAATCTAGTTTTCACCCCTTGGAAATAGCCAGGTTTTCAGACTCCAGGAAGCCAGGACCACATGCGCTGAGCCTGGGGCATCGGTCTTCTGCCTGCCAGACAAGACCAGTGGACCCAGTGAGGTAGAGGAGAATGCCTGGAGGGAACGAAGGCCAGCAGGGATCCTGGCAAGTGGATACCGGTGAGAAAAGTGTAAGATGCCTGGTCTAGTTATAACCACTGCAGAAGTGTTGGCTGCCTGCTTAATAATGGCAAAATTATCAACTGCCATGTGACCAGGAAGGGGGCCATAGTAAAGTGCAGGCCATCGCACCTGTGATTGCCAAAGTTAGCAATGCCTGTGTGACCAGGACTGGAGCCACGGTGAAGTGTGGGCTGTCACCCATATAAGAGCCACAGTCGACAACCTCCATGTGACCAGGAAAAGGGAGCACCATGAAGTGCAGGCCTTTGTCCGTGTAGGTACCAATGCCGGAGACCCCAATTTCACCAGGAAGTTGGCCACTGTGAGTCTGGGATGGTGCCCTGCTTCGCAAGGCTAAGGAAGCCAGAAGGCACACTTACCCAATGCCGCAAGAGTGGGGCAAGGACATCTGAGGGCTAAGGTGATTGATGTGTCACTGGGGAAGACCGCAAGAGGTCAGCCGCACAGGCCATGATCCACTGCCAGGCAGCCAGGAATTGTTCACCGCCACCAACGGAGACGAACACTGAGTCCTCTTTGAGGTGCCGGAGTCCACGCGCGACGTTGCATGGGAGCAGATGATTGCAACTCGGCATCCACCTCTTATTCCGGCAAGTTCTTCCTCCGGCCTGGTCCAGGTTTGGTGACTGTCAGCACAATGTTTTTCTTTAATTGTGGAGGTGCACTGCGTATTGTTTTGTTATGCATAATACCTGTCCAATACGGCACTGTAGGTCTCAGACGAGAGGCCTCAACGGCTCACCAGGTACCCCATATATGGTGGGGAGGGCGACAGGCACTCTGCCTAGTTGGGGTGTGGATAGTTTTAAATCCGCGGGCAGGGACGCAGGGAGGGGCGATGGGAGTGGGGGGGGGTCGGTACTGTATGATGTGGGTTTGTTTTGTTGCTGTTTTTATGTTTTTTTGTAATTGCAGAAGAGTCCTTTCTTGTCACATTTTCCTGCTGACTCAAGGTCCACTGAGGACGGGTTGGCCACCTTGGATATTATCTAGCCCCCGAGAGGTCCACAAACCTCCCGATCCTATTGATCAAGCGTTAAGATGTATCTTGAGGTCTCGCCGTCACGGGCGAACCCCTTCCAGTCATTCTTCCTTTTTGCTCCACCACTTCCACCAACATGGCGCAGCCTTTCACTAGAACCCTTACTATCCTATTCTGGAATGTAAATGGTTTGGGTCACAAAATAAAGAGGAGCGTGGTCCTCCAATTTCTCAGACGCCACTACCCTGACATTGTCCTGCTACAAGAAACGCACCTAGTGGGCAAACCTGTCGGGCGCTCCAAAGGGGAGGGTACAAATTACAAGTCCACGCGGGTTTCTCCTCTGGCTCCCGTGGTACCGGGATCCTGGTCAAAAAGACTCTTGCACTCACTTCCACTAGGACTTGGGCAGACCCCCTGGGCCGTTTTGCATTGGCTGAGGCCTCGTGGGAGGGGCGCCCACTGAACATTATTTCAGCTTATCTTCCACCAACTTTGGTCCGAGACTCCCTTAAAGAACTGGGCGCCCAGTTATTAAGTCTTTCCCCGGGGACACTCCTGCTTGGCGGTGATTTTAATGTGACAATGTGTGATGACATTGACTGCAGGCCCCAACGGGGCTCCGATAATACCTAGCTTGGACCGGGCGGACTTTGCGCACGCCATGGGGCTGGAGGACGTTTAGCGCCGTCATTATCCAGACACACCGTACTTTACATACTATTCGAATGCACACAACAGTATGTCGCAAATTGATGATTTATTTTGCCCTACTGCAGACATGGGTAGCTTAGTTCGCCCGAGGGGCTTCCCCCGGGGCATCTCTGATCATTCACTTCTTAGTGTGGACCTTACTTACAACCGTCAATCCGTGAGGGGCCCAATTGTCATTAGTCCCTGGCTGATGCAGATCCCTGATATTAGAGAAGCATTGCAAATTTGCACTGAACAATACTTCGCGGAAAATGTTGGCTCTGTGAATTAGACGGTCACACTCTTGGAGGCTTACTTGGCGGTGATAAAAGGAGAGGCACTGGCCCTTAAGATGGGCTATCTGCGGAAACACGACAAGCAGATCCATCGGGCTGAATCTGACCTCATCCTCCTTGAGGCATCCCATAACGCGTCTCCTTCAGGGGCTAGTGCTGCTGGCTTTCGCGCCCAGCAACTGGTCGATAAGGCCTTGTCACAGGAAAAGGCGCAAGCGCGACTGCTTCACACGCGCAATCGCGTTTACGAGTTTGGAGACAACGCGGGTAAGATGCTTGCGTGGCTGGAGCTTCGTCACCAGGGGTCCAGGTCGGTGCCATCCATAATCCAGCCGGACGGCTCCACAATTGTAGATCCACAAGACATAGCGGAGGCCTTTGCAGACCACTTGGAACGTGTCTATACGGCTGGCGAGGGCTATACTTCTGATGAATCCAGATAACTTCTGGAGGAGATGCGCCTCCCAGCTGTGTCGGATGCGGATAGGGTGGCCCTGGATGCCGACATCACAGCGGAGGAGTTGACTGCGGCACTGTTTGCCGTTAATTCCGGCAAAGCTACGGGCCCTGACGGAGTCCCAGTTGAATTTTTGAAGGGCAGGGTCCCCGACATTATTCCCCATCTTCAGAATATGTTCACAAAGAGTCGTGAGGTCGGGATCCTTCCGCTTGCCCAGAGGCTCGCCTCCATAATGGTCCTCCTTAAGCCCAATAAGCCACCCTCTGACTGTAGCTCCTACCGGGCTATCTCTTTAACTAGTGCGGAGGCCAAGGTCCTAGCTAAACTTCTGGCAACTTGCGTTCTCCTAGTAAATGTAAATGTAAATGTGTGGGACTTGTAAAGCGCACTGTTGCCCGGGAGCGTCCTGGCGCTGAAGACCGCTGGGGAACCCGTCCTGGCTTTCCCTGTGAGATGGTCCCTTCTGGGTATCTCCAAGGTGAAACCAGGCATCCCCGGCGTCTGTGGGGGGCCGTTGTAGAGATGAGGCAAGTTTAATGCCCAGAGTTGCCGAGTGTGATCCCTGGTTAGAGTAGGCACCGAGGCGAGAATTATCGAGTCCGTTGACCCTGGTTCACGACCCTGCCACGTCGGGAATCGAACCCTGGTCCCGGGCCGTTCTCTGCTTCCGGGTCTGCCACCTCTAACCGGTGAGCCACACCACTCCACTAGTGCTCCCCTCCCTGATCCAAGATAACCAGTCCAGTTTTCTACCAGGTCGCAACACTGCATTGAATCTTCGGAGGATAAATAATGTAATGAGCCGCCGATCCAGTCTGCGACAAGACGCAGCCATTTTGTCCCTCGATGCCACGATGGCGTTCGACTCGATCGAATGGCCTTATATGTTTGAGGTTCTCAGTCGATTCGGCTTTGGGCCTCAGTTTATTAGTTTGGTGCAACTCCTTTATACAGACCTTTGGGGTCGAGTCCGAGTCAACAATCACACATCTCGGATGTTCCCACTTCATCGGGGCACCAGGCAGGGCTGCCCCCTGTGCCCATTATTGTTTGCTCTCACCCTGGAGCCCATGGCTCATTGAGTCCACACGGATGTCTCTATCAGAGGACTGCACTGGAACGAGGAAGTTACAGATAAAATCTCCCTCTATGCGGACGACATCCTCATATACGTATCATCCCCCCGATCCTCTATTAATAGCCTGTTTCACATCCTTACTAATTTTGGGAAGTACTCAGGATACTCTATAAATTGGACTAAATCCGTGCTCTATATGTTACATTGCCCCCCACCCCGTTTACCCAAAGGGTTTTCCATTGCGATGGCTTAGGAGGGTTTTCTGTATCTGGGCATCTTCATTACATCAGATCTCAAAATATTTCACGATCGCAACTCGTTGGGCCCTCTGCATAGACTCCGCAGTGATGTTGTCCACTGGCGCTCACTCCCCCTGTCGCTCCCGGGGAGGGCGGCGTTGTTTAAGATGCTGGCGCTCCCACGCTTCTTATATGTCCTGCAGAATTGCCCTTTCCTGATTCCAGATTCATATTTCCGGTCGGTAGAGAGCGAGCTCCGACTTTTGTTATGGGACGGGGGTGCCGCTCGGATTGCCCTCTGTAAACTTTTCCAGTGATGGTAAGACGGGGTTGCATAGCACTGCCTAACCTCCGCCTCTATTATTGGGCTTCGCAGTTGGTGGCTGTAAATCATTGGCTACACGGTTCGCCCTTGAATCCGGCCTTCCTCTTGGACAGGTGTCAGACTGGTCGGGAGGGTTACCTAGGAGCTCTCTACAGTAAGCCTGCCAAGGCTAAATATTTGGGGCCGATGGCACATACAGTAGCTATCTGGCACAGAGCTAATAGATGTTTGGGGTGGTCGAACAGACTCACTAGGGCAACTCCTCTGTGGTCGTCGCAAAGCTTGGGTTCCCTCTGCTTCATTTAGGGCTTTGACAGGTGGGACATGATTGGGATTTCTGAGATTCATAAGGGTAAGCTGCTGACTTTTAGTGATCTCCAGACTAAATACGCTTTGGCGCCCACTGAATTCTTCCGCTACTTGCAAATTACACACGCTATTCGTGCGGCTGTCCCGGATCTTGCTACCATACCGGAGTCCTCTTCTTTGGAGGACAGGCTCCTGTCTGAACCCCTCCCCGAGAAGGCCATTTCCCTTACATATAGTAAGCTCTGTAATAATCTCCCTGATCCCTTCCAGTCGTTGAGATCCAAGTGGGAGGCTGACCTGGGCCCCTTAGATGAGGAAGACTGGCGTTCGGCCTTAATGTCCCCGAGGGAATCAGCCATCTGCCACAGCTTTCGATCGATCCAATTGAAAGTGCTACATAGAGCATATATGTCTGCCCTTACTTTGGCCAGAATTGGAAGGCGCCCAGACGCACAGTGCCTGTGAGGTTGTGGTCTCCCTGGTACCTTCTACCACATCTTGTGGGAATACCCAGTGGTTCAACAGTTTTGGAACAGAATACTTCGGAAAATGAGTAACTCCCTGGGTAAGCCGCACTTGCTGGGACCCAAGGAATGTGTTCTTAACATATGGGGTGCGAATGACCTGAATGATCAGGAGCTACATTGGTCAGCGTTAGGTTTTCTGCTGGTTAAACGTGCAATAGCAATGAAGTGGGGATCGCCGGACCGGCTGTTGGTGGAAGACTGGGTGGCTGAGATGGATAGATGTATGATCGCTGAAAAGACAGTTTACAAGGTTCGAGGATGCCCAAAGACGTGGGACAAGAAATGGGGGCAGTGGAATGCATATCGGGGGGAAATATGCGACTCTCCAACAGCGGAACTGGCCATGTACCGTGACGGACCTGTGGGAACACATGTACGGTGATTCGGATGGGAGTGTTTGTGTATAACTTTATTGATTGTGCACTGCTTGTGACTGATATACTGACTCCACTTTCTTTGTTTCGTTTACTGTTTCAGTTAAAATAAAAATGAAAATGGGCCGCTATGATATCCTGGTAAGAATTGGGGGTTTTGAGTATATCTTCTCCTATAGAGCCGCCGGACCCAAGGGTTGTCGGCTGATGGGCTGTGTTGTGTGGATACTGATCTGACTATTGCTGCCGGCCACTGGGTTGTAGGCATGTAGCTCTGTCTTACGGAAATGTATAATAAAGGTCCTTTAAAAAAAATAAAAAAATAAAAAATAGTCTGGGGTATAGGGGTTGTTAAGACTCCTGGACCAGGCACAATCTGTCCAAGCTATATGATGCATCTTATAAAGCACCATGAAAAGGATCCGCTTTGGAACAGGGAACTAGTGTGTTGATCGATGGGCCTTGGAGACGCTCTCCTGGATATGAAGCTTCTTGACTCACTGATTTTATATGAAGTCCTGGGAGCTGCAGGATTGTCTAGCACACGTTTACATAATGCCAATGGACGTGGGAGGCCGGTGTGCACCAATTTTTGAGTGATATTATCTGGTTGCACAGCTGCAGTGGATGGCAGAGCCTCCCACTGTCAAAGGGGAGGCACACTCTTAAGAAAATTGGGAGGTGTTAGTTTAGCGGCAGGTATCTGAGCAGATTGACAGAAACAATAGAGGTACAAAATTGCTGGAACAGATGCCTAAAATAACAAAAACAAAACTGGAATACACCCCTGAGATGCAACTCGGTAGCTTGGTGGGGGAACCAGAGAGATTTCAAGTGATACAACTATGGAGGGTGGTTGGAGAACAGACAGTAGGGGATCTATATGGAGTACAGAAGGTAGGGGAGCTCTATACCAGGGACAAACTCAAAACATTTGCTGAGGTGTGGAAAGCACATCTTACCCTTTGGACTACATTTCCCTGGTTAAGCTGCTATGCTTAACTAGGATGTGGGTATGATTAACTCAATGTACATGACACACTTTAGAAACTGCTGACAATGGGTACAGGTGGGTGACAAGAGGCAATACTATATATGACCCTGCTTATATCTTCCACGAGAGACCTGGGTAGTCTCTGGGGTAATTGAAAGGCCAACATGGCAAATTTAGTGACAGAGAATGAAAGACGGCCCACCAGTCATTACATAAAGGGTATTGTGAAATGCTGGCTTCCACATATTCCAATGCAATCATATTCATAGAACATATTTGACACCTTGAAAAAGGAGTAAAATGCGGTGAGCCACTATTTATGTCTCCCTCATAGCTGCCAACCTGAGGCAGGATGCTTCCAAACGGTATGGAACTATTCAGTTATTGCTGCCTATTGGACTACAGTGACAACTGGCCACATTGACAATATGAGAAAGACTGGACTCATGCACCTAAATATCTGCCTCCTAGGACTACTGGATAGGTCAAAGAAGCACAAGTTATGTAGCAGATTTTTACATTTAGTCATACTACTAAGCAAAAAAAGAATTACTGTGTACTGGAAATTGAGTGCTGTCCCAACACAAGTGGTTGGTAGAAGTGCAGAAATGGGCAGAATTGGAGAATGCCATGATGCTGAGGCCAGCAGCACAGAGGCAGGAATGGAACAGAGATCATAGGACATGGAGCAATTGACTGTATATTATGACACCAAACGGAATGACTTATGTGCCCTTTTCTCCCACTTAGTTGACATTGAGAATAAGAAGAGAGGGACTTCTATTAACCAGTGGAAGTAACAATATGAGCAATGGATAGGGCCCTGTCTCTGCTTTTAGATGCAAACAGTCACAGTAGTGGGTCATTGTTAAGTTTTCTACTGCGTCCTCCAACCTAATCTCTGCCCCCTCATCCCATAGTCATCAAACTAGAAGGTAAATAAGTGCAACTGCTAAAAACAAGGTAATAGAAATGAATGAAACCTTGATCTTTGCAATTTAACCCCTGCCATGCTAATGACAGCCGGGAGCCGTCATGGCACACAGTGCTCGTGTGCTGATGACGGCTCCTGGCCGTCATGACCACACCCGCGATCGGAATGTGCCGCACAGGCACAGAATCGCGGCCGCGCCCAAGGGGTTAAAATGCGGAAGTTATGTTGTTGAGGGTAAATGTAGAGGCTGGTTAAACAGAAGGTAAGTACGATGTTTATGTGAATAGTTGAGCCTCCACTGTAACTGTATCAATAAAAAGTTGTTTAACCACTCCCCTGCTGGTGACGGAACCACTCCATCATCTGCTGTCGCGCTGTGCTGATGAAGGAGCGGTTCCGTCACGGTCCGCTCGGCACGCCTGCGCGGCGCGAATTCCGCACCTGCTCTGAGCGTTCCATTGAGCGGGCGGGGCCGTGACGGAACCGCTCCGTCATGAGCACAACGCAACCGCGGCTGGTGACAGAGCGGTTACGTCACCAGCATGGACCCGCCGCGCGGCCGCTCCGCCCCCTTAGCACTGCGGCGGAATAGCCGCCGCAGTGAAGGGGTTAAAAAACTGACACACCTAAATGCAATACTGAATGTGGGAAAGAACACATGCACACAGCATGAATGCATGCGTCACTTTTGGAACGAATTGAAGGGTATTTTAGAGGGTATGCAGCTAGAAAAAACAAGCATTGGCATAGCCAATAGGTCTCGATTTTGGGACCTTATAAGTATTTAGTTATGCAGCACAATATCCTTGGTGCAACAATATCACCCGTTGCATGGCTAAATGCCTCCCAAAGGCGAGACCTATTGGCTATGCCAATGCTTGTTTATTTTTATTAGAGTTGACAGAAATAACAGTTTATTAAGATTTTCAAATGAAATAGGCGCCTCTGCCTGCAAGTAAGTGAAGTCAACGCCCCTCTGAAATTAAAGGGGCACAAGCTGACGAAAAAAATAAGCAACTCCGCAGGAGGAGGAAGGATGGGGGCAACAAGCAATGGGGCGGTGGGATGGAGAAAAAACAAGTACCTCAAGCCAATTGCAACCAGCCAAAGGACACATAAATAAATGTATGAATTTAGTACTTGGTCTAGGTTCTCTATCAAAGGGACAACACAAAGAAGAAAGGACCTTTTTGAGTGTTTTTTTTAAGACACAACAGGTCACCGGGAAGCAACAGTGCACATACGCTGCCTGTAGGCTTGATCTAAAAACAAGCAATGGGGGAAGGGAGTGCAAGCAGTAAGGCACACAAGTAAGGCACACAAGTAAGGCACACATGGGAAAGCAATGATGAGAAGGGACTGACAAGGAAGGAAACAATAAAAACACAAGACTCCTTCCAAGCCCCACAGAGCGAGAACTGCACGTTTTGCTTCAGCGCCGCTCGAAAGAGGGTGATGCTTTGTCTGCGACATAACCCACTAAATACTTGAACCCATTGGGAAAGCCATAATCTGAGCGATTTCAGATCTTGTGCACAAGAGCATTGATTATTGTGGTGCTTAGGATACTTGAATGCAGATCAAAAGCAGTAAATGACATGTAAATGTCAACATCCCATAAAGCACCAACAGGAGAGCGTAAACAACCACAAAAAAACAAGTGGGATGGGTGGGGGGAGTGCACGTGCGCTCTAAGCACCAGCTGTTTGCTCTTTTTCAAAGAACACACTCGTGTCACGCCGCTGCGCACTCCCGCAAGCTGTATGTTGCCACAAGCATGAGTATGTGCTTGGATAAAGAGCTGTACAACGGCTAAAAGTCTCCTATGCTGCGCATGTGCGCTGCGTAGGTGAGACCTAAAACCAATGAGATGAGTGCTTTCACTAGTCTGTCCAGAGTTAGACCTTGAACCAACAGGAAGCAACTGCTACTTGCTTTGTTAACAGGTTAGTGCAGGTTACATGTTGAGGATGACTATATTCAACATGTCTATACAGTATTTATGTGAACCATGACCTTCAAATCAGTTGCTGGTGTTCTACTTGAGAACACTAGAGGGCAAATATTGATGTATCACACATAGGCAATCTTAATGACGATCCACAATGGCATCTGTTTGCTGCTCCAGTCTAATCAGAAGCTGTGTATCATCAACATTGGAGAATGACCGAAACCAAATGATCTATCTAATGCACCAGAATTTGAACACATAGAAGAACTGAAGTCTAGGAAGAAGCTGTGAAACCCTCATGTACATACCTACGAGCATTTGCTGGGAACTATTATAAGTGACGTTTTTTAAGATATGAATTTGAACACACACAACTTCTAATAGTCCCTTGAATCGTGGATGAACACCTTTTACAACAATATTTAGCTTGGGATTGGACATAGCTGAATGTTTCCTGTCTGTTCTAAATTAAAGTGGATGTTGACAGATTTGAATACATTTACATTATCTGATAATGTCAGATAGTTAATGATTGGCATGTATTGTTACAGATCTTTCCTCACTTGGAAGTTAAAGATAATCAAGTGGCCTCTAGATTCCAGAAAACAGTACATAATTTTGAAAACGCGGTATATGTTGACAGATAAAACAATGGATTATGTAACAATTAGTAAGACATTTGGTAGTGTAAAATGTAATCATTCCTTTAAATCTTAATTGCAAATTCTGATTGTTACCTGGTTCTTACATCTAATTTGCATCTGTTGATGATGCAAGATAACTCAAAGAGTATTGGAAACCATCCTCTCACCCATACCCTGTCTTCAGGCGCTACATTCATGTCATCACTTGTATATTCCTTGAAGGCCTTCATGAAAAAAGAAAAGAGGCCTGTTTTAGAAATTGTGGCAAACATATACGTCAATCGAAGTTCATATGTAAAGAATAATCAAGGCAAAACATTATGGCAATAAGACATCATACAAGCCAAATGTAAGTAAAGGAAAAAAACACACTTTGTTCACAACCATAAGAGATAGCCAAAGTAAAAATATGAATTTTTGTTCTTTGAGAGAGCTCATGGTTCCAGTCTAAGCACGCTATCAGCCATGCACACAGTGAAGAGTCTTGAACCTGATAAGCTAAACACTCTACAATTAGAATGTTACGAATTTCCAATTTATATTTGTGCATTTGACTAGCTGGTCACTGTAAAGCTAGTATAAAAAAACAGTTAATTACCGTTAAGCACCTTTTCTTGGCATGTAGTGCTTTAGATACACATGCTGTGCATACTCCTGCCAACTAGTATTAGGTCAAAATGTTTAGAAGTTGTTTTTCTTTGAAGACGTCTTTGCAGTCACAAGGTAAGGTGACACCTCCTCTTGGTAATAGTGCACATTGGCATCTACTCCATTGTTAGACTGTTTTCCCACAAGAGGGTGAGAATGGTGTTTAAATAGGTGTAAGTAAAGAGATGCCCATGCATATGAAAATATAGATTAAAACTGCCACAACCACTGGTGTCAGGGGAGGAGGGTGGACGCATGGGAATCTACAGCACTAAATGCCAAGAAAAGATGCTTACAGGGTAAGCAACATAATCCGTTCAAGGCATGTGTAGCTGTAGATACAAATGCTTTGCACAGACTGTACAGCAGTGCCCTCCAAAAAGCGGTAGCTAACCAGTAGACATTGCATCTGTTTGAAAAAGTGTATGTAGCACCGCCTGTCCTACATTAGCTTGTTGGTGTGCTAAACCATTCACACAATAGTCTTAGGTAAATGTGTGTGGTGTAGACCATGTAGCCCATGTCAGCTTTGGAGATGCTGTCTAAGAAAGACATAGATGCCCCTATTTTCTGAGTAGAGTGTGCTCTAGGGGTTATAGACAAAGACCTTTTTGTTTGAAAGAGCATATTTGGATGCATTTAACAATCCATCTAGAAATGCTTTTTTAGGGCTCGGCCTACGTCACCACTGCGTCAGCAGTGGGGCGGAGCTCCGAGCCGTATTGTTAAGGGGCTCAGAATAGTGAAGTAAAAATTCCTCAGTGCGTGAGATTTTCAGTAGTTATTTTTGCCATCTGCATGGTAATTGGTCCTCGCGGTGCCGTGTTTGTAGTAGCTTTGACGCAATAGGCCATATATATTTTATGTTCGGTACTTCCTGCATTTTCTGTGCGGTTATGCACAAGGGAGTCTAATAAATTTCAATTAGGAGCTGTCAGGGTGCCGATGTAATAGAATCCAGATGGTAGGGGCGCGTTCACCAGTCTGCAGTGAGTTTGGTGGGCCCGCGTTCGTCTGCATCCTTTCATGTGTAAGTGTTGGCTTTTGCAGAGCTGGCTTGGTCGTGCGATAAGAAGTAATTAAGACGAAACAGATGTTCCCTTCAGTTTTATGAGGGCAGGAGGGCTTTTGTTTCTGTCAATATAGTTTTGTTTCTGCATTTCAGTTACTAACTTCACATGTTTTTAAAACTAAACATTTGCTGTCGTATGACTTACATCAGTGTGTTCTTAGAACCATCTATAGACATAGGTCAGTCTAATACTGAAAACTGCATGTGGGAAACACATGCACAAGCATCACAACAACTTTGTGGCGCAGCTCTGCTTGTCAGTGTATATGTGTATCGCAGTGCTCTTTAACATTTATTTTGTTGTCCATTTACTGCAGCTAAAATGTTCAACAAACATTAAGTAGCCTATCCTGGCAGTCTAATACTGAAAACAGCATGTGGGAAACACATGCACAAGCATCACAACAACTTTGTGGCGCAGCTGTCCTTGTCGGTGTATATGTGTATCGAAGTGCTCTTTAATATTTATTTTGTTGTCCATTTACTGCAGCTAAAATGTTCAACAAACATTAAGTAGCCTATCCTGGCAGTCTAATACTGAAAACAGCATGTGGGAAACACATGCACAAGCATCACCACAACTTTGTGGCGCAGCTCTCCTTGTCAGTCTATATGTGTGTCGCAGTGCTCTTTAATATTTATTTTGTTGTCATTTCACTGCAGCTAAAATGTTCAACAAACATTAACCCCTTCAGCGCGGCGCGAATTTTCGCGCTGTGCTGAAGGTTCTAATGAGCTTATCGGCTCATGACGGAACGGTTCTGTCATGAGCACAGCTCAACAGAAGCTCATGACGGAACCGTTCCGTCATGAGCATGGAAGGGGTTAAGTAGCCTATCCTGGCAGTCTAATACTGAAAACAGCATGTGGGAAACACATGCACAAGCATCACAACAACTTTGTGGCGCAGCTGTCCCTGACAGTGTATATGTGTATCGCAGTGCTCTTTAATATTTATTTTGTTGTCACTTTACTGCAGCTAAAATGTGTTTTTTTTTAAACAATTTAGTGCACATTAGTAGTCTGAGCAGAGTTCACCTGAGTATGCATGGTGAGCACACTGAGTATGCAGGGTGAGCACACTGAGTATGCAGGGTGATCAGTAAGAGTATGCAGGGTGATCAGTAAGAGTATACAGGGTGATCAGTATGAGTATGCAGGGTGATTAGTATGCAGGGTGATCAGTATGAGTATGCAGGGTGATCAGTATGAGTATGCAGGGTGATCAGTAAGAGTATGCACGGTGAGCAGTAAGAGTATGCAGGGTGAGCAGTATGAGTATGCAGGGTGAGCAGTATGAGTATGCAGGGTGTTCAGTATGAGTATGCAGGGTGAGCAGTATGAGTATGCAGGGTGAGCAGTAGGAATATGCAGGGTGAGCACACTGAGTATGCAGGGTGAGCAGTATGAGTATGCAGGGTGAGCAGTACGAGTATGCAGGGTGAGCACACTGAGTATGCAGGGTGAGCAGTATGAGTATGCAGGGTGAGCACACTGAGTATGCAGGGTGATCAGTATGAGTATTCAGGGTGATTAGTATGAGTATGCAGGGTGAGCAGTAGGAGTATGCAGGGTGAGCAGTATGAGTATGCAGGGTGAGCAGTATGAGTATGCAGGGTGAGCACACTGAGTATGCAGGGTGAGCAGTAAGAGTATGCAGGGTGAGCAGTAAGAGTATGCAGGGTGAGCACACTGAGTATGCAGGGTGATCAGTATGCAGGGTGATCAGTATGAGTATGCAGGGTGAGCAGTAGGAGTATGCAGGGTGAGCAGTGTGAGTATGCAGGGTAAGCAGTATGAGTATGCAGGGTGAGCAGTATGAGTTTGCAGGGTGAGCAGTATGAGTATGCAGGGTGAGCAGTATGAGTTTGCAGGGTGAGCAGTATGAGTATGCAGGGTGAGCACACTGAGTATGCAGGGTGAGCAGTAAGAGTATGCAGGGTGAGCAGTAGGAGTATGCAGGGTGAGCACACTGAGTATGCAGGGTGAGCACACTGAGTATGCAGGGTGATCAGTATGCAGGGTGATCAGTATGAGTATGCAGGGTGATCAGTATGAGTATGCAGGGTGAGCAGTATGAGTATGCAGGGTGAGCAGTAAGAGTAGGCAGGGTGAGCAGTATGAGTATGCAGGGTGAGCAGTATGAGTATGCAGGGTGAGCAGTATGAGTATGCTGGGTGAGAAGTATGAGTATGCAGGGTGGGCACACTGAGTATGCAGGGTGAGCACACTGAGTATGCAGGGTGAGCACACTGAGTATGCAGGGTGAGCACACTGAGTATGCAGGGTGATCAGTATGCAGGGTGATCAGTATGAGTATGCAGGGTGATCAGTATGAATATGCAGGGTGAGCAGTATGAGTATGCATGGTGAGCAGTATGAGTATGCAGGGTGAGCACACTGAGTATGCAGGGTGAGCACACTGAGTATGCAGGGTGGGCACACTGAGTATGCAGGGTGGGCACACTGAGTATGCAGGGTGAGCACACTGAGTATGCAGGGTGAGCACACTGAGTATGCAGGGTGATCAGTATGCAGGGTGATGAGTATGCAGGGTGATCAGTATGAGTGTGCAGGGTGAGCAGTAAGAGTATGCACGGTGATCAGTAGGACTATGCAGGGTGAGCAGAGTGTGAGTATGCAGGGTGATCAGTATGAGTATGCAGGGTGAGCAGTAGGAGTATGCAGGGTGAGCAGTGTGAGTATGCAGGGTAAGCAGTATGAGTATGCAGGGTAAGCAGTATGAGTATGCAGGGTGAGCAGTGTGAGTATGCAGGGTAAGCAGTATGAGTATGCAGGGTGAGCAGTATGAGTATGCAGGGTGAGCAGTATGAGTATGCAGGGTGAGCAGTATGAGTTTGCAGGGTGAGCAGTATGAGTATGCAGGGTGAGCAGTATGAGTATGCAGGGTGATCAGTATGAGTATGCAGGGTGAGCAGTATGAGTATGCAAGGTGAGCAGTATGAGTATGCAGGGTGAGCACACTGAGTATGCAGGGTGAGCACACTGAGTATGCAGGGTGAGCACACTGAGTATGCAGGGTGAGCACACTGATTGAGCACACTGAGTATGCAAAGTGAGCACACTGAGTATGCAGGGTGATCAGTATGCAGGGTGATCAGTATGAGTATGCAGGGTGATCAGTATGAGTATGCAGGGTGAGCAGTAAGAGTATGCAGGGTGAGCAGTAAGAGTATGCACGGTGAGCAGTAACAGTATGCAGGGTGATCAGTATGACTATGCAGGGTGAGCAGAGTGTGAGTGTGTAGGGTGAGCAGTATGAGTATGCAGGGTGAGCAGTAGGAGTATGCAGGGTGAGCAGTAGAAGTATGCAGGGTGAGCAGTAGAAGTATGCAGGGTGATCAGTATTAGTATGCAGGGTGATCAGACTGAGTATGCAGGGTGATCAGACTGAGTATGCAGGGTGAGAAGACTGAGTATGCAGGGTGAGCACACTGAGTATGCAGGGTGAGCACACTGATTGAGCACACTGAGTATGCAAAGTGAGCACACTGAGTATGCAGGGTGATCAGTATGCAGGGTGATCAGTATGAGTATGCAGGGTGAGCAGTAAGAGTATGCAGGGTGAGCAGTAAGAGTATGCACGGTGAGCAGTAACAGTATGCAGGGTGATCAGTATGACTATGCAGGGTGAGCAGAGTGTGAGTGTGTAGGGTGAGCAGTATGAGTATGCAGGGTGAGCAGTAGGAGTATGCAGGGTGAGCAGTAGAAGTATGCAGGGTGAGCAGTAGGAGTATGCAGGGTGATCAGTATTAGTATGCAGGGTGATCAGACTGAGTATGCAGGGTGATCAGACTGAGTATGCAGGGTGAGCAGACTGAGTATGCAGGGTTAGCAGACTGAGTATGCAGGGTTAGCAGACTGAGTATGCAGGGTTAGCAGACTGAGTATGCAGGGTGATCAGTAGGAGTATGCAGGGTGAGCAGTAGGAGTATGCAGGGTGAGCAGTATGAGTATGCAGGGTGAGCAGTAGGAGTATGCAGGGTGAGCACACTGAGTATGCAGGGTGAGCACACTGAGTATGCAGGGTGATCAGTATGAGTATGCAGGGTGAGCAGTATGAGTATGCAGGGTGAGCAGTAAGAGTAGGCAGGGTGAGCAGTATGAGTATGCAGGGTGAGCAGTATGAGTATGCAGGGTGAGCAGTATGAGTATGCTGGGTGAGAAGTATGAGTATGCAGGGTGGGCACACTGAGTATGCAGGGTGAGCACACTGAGTATGCAGGGTGAGCACACTGAGTATGCAGGGTGAGCACACTGAGTATGCAGGGTGATCAGTATGCAGGGTGATCAGTATGAGTATGCAGGGTGATCAGTATGAATATGCAGGGTGAGCAGTATGAGTATGCATGGTGAGCAGTATGAGTATGCAGGGTGAGCACACTGAGTATGCAGGGTGAGCACACTGAGTATGCAGGGTGGGCACACTGAGTATGCAGGGTGGGCACACTGAGTATGCAGGGTGAGCACACTGAGTATGCAGGGTGAGCACACTGAGTATGCAGGGTGATCAGTATGCAGGGTGATGAGTATGCAGGGTGATCAGTATGAGTGTGCAGGGTGAGCAGTAAGAGTATGCACGGTGATCAGTAGGACTATGCAGGGTGAGCAGAGTGTGAGTATGCAGGGTGATCAGTATGAGTATGCAGGGTGAGCAGTAGGAGTATGCAGGGTGAGCAGTGTGAGTATGCAGGGTAAGCAGTATGAGTATGCAGGGTAAGCAGTATGAGTATGCAGGGTGAGCAGTGTGAGTATGCAGGGTAAGCAGTATGAGTATGCAGGGTGAGCAGTATGAGTATGCAGGGTGAGCAGTATGAGTATGCAGGGTGAGCAGTATGAGTTTGCAGGGTGAGCAGTATGAGTATGCAGGGTGAGCAGTATGAGTATGCAGGGTGATCAGTATGAGTATGCAGGGTGAGCAGTATGAGTATGCAGGGTGAGCAGTATGAGTATGCAGGGTGAGCACACTGAGTATGCAGGGTGAGCACACTGAGTATGCAGGGTGAGCACACTGAGTATGCAGGGTGAGCACACTGATTGAGCACACTGAGTATGCAAAGTGAGCACACTGAGTATGCAGGGTGATCAGTATGCAGGGTGATCAGTATGAGTATGCAGGGTGATCAGTATGAGTATGCAGGGTGAGCAGTAAGAGTATGCAGGGTGAGCAGTAAGAGTATGCACGGTGAGCAGTAACAGTATGCAGGGTGATCAGTATGACTATGCAGGGTGAGCAGAGTGTGAGTGTGTAGGGTGAGCAGTATGAGTATGCAGGGTGAGCAGTAGGAGTATGCAGGGTGAGCAGTAGAAGTATGCAGGGTGAGCAGTAGGAGTATGCAGGGTGATCAGTATTAGTATGCAGGGTGATCAGACTGAGTATGCAGGGTGATCAGACTGAGTATGCAGGGTGAGAAGACTGAGTATGCAGGGTGAGCACACTGAGTATGCAGGGTGAGCACACTGATTGAGCACACTGAGTATGCAAAGTGAGCACACTGAGTATGCAGGGTGATCAGTATGCAGGGTGATCAGTATGAGTATGCAGGGTGAGCAGTAAGAGTATGCAGGGTGAGCAGTAAGAGTATGCACGGTGAGCAGTAACAGTATGCAGGGTGATCAGTATGACTATGCAGGGTGAGCAGAGTGTGAGTGTGTAGGGTGAGCAGTATGAGTATGCAGGGTGAGCAGTAGGAGTATGCAGGGTGAGCAGTAGAAGTATGCAGGGTGAGCAGTAGGAGTATGCAGGGTGATCAGTATTAGTATGCAGGGTGATCAGACTGAGTATGCAGGGTGATCAGACTGAGTATGCAGGGTGAGCAGACTGAGTATGCAGGGTTAGCAGACTGAGTATGCAGGGTTAGCAGACTGAGTATGCAGGGTTAGCAGACTGAGTATGCAGGGTGATCAGTAGGAGTATGCAGGGTGAGCAGTAGGAGTATGCAGGGTGAGCAGTATGAGTATGCAGGGTGAGCAGTAGGAGTATGCAGGGTGAGCACACTGAGTATGCAGGGTGAGCACACTGAGTATGCAGGGTGATCAGTATGCAGGGTGATCAGTATGAGTATGCAGGGTGATCAGTATGAGTATGCAGGGTGAGCAGTATGAGTATGCAGGGTGAGCAGTAAGAGTATGCACGGTGAGCAGTAAGAGTATGCAGGGTGATCAGTATGAGTATGCAGGGTGAGCAGTATGAGTATGTAGGGTGAGCAGTATGAGTATGCAGGGTGATCAGTATGAGTATGCAGGGTGATCAGTATGAGTATGCAGGGTGAGCAGTAGGAGTATGCAGGGGGATAAGTATGAGTATGCAGGGTGATCAGTATGAGTATGCAGGGTGATTAGACTGAGTATGCAGGGTTAGCAGACTGAGTATGCAGGGTGATTAGACTGAGTATGCAGGGTGATTAGACTGAGTATGCAGGGTGATTAGACTGAGTATGCAGGGTTAGCAGACTGAGTATGCAGGGTTAGCAGACTGAGTATGCAGGGTTAGCAGACTGAGTATGCAGGGTTAGCAGACTGAGTATGCAGGGTTAGCAGACTGAGTATGCAGGGTTAGCAGACTGAGTATGCAGGGTTAGCAGACTGAGTATGCAGGGTTAGCAGACTGAGTATGCAGGGTGATTAGACTGAGTATGCAGGGTGATTAGACTGAGTATGCAGGGTTAGCAGACTGAGTATGCAGGGTTAGCAGACTGAGTATGCAGGGTTAGCAGACTGAGTATGCAGGGTTAGCAGACTGAGTATGCAGGGTTAGCAGACTGAGTATGCAGGGTGATCAGTAGGTGTATGCAGGGTGATCAGTAGGTGTATGCAGGGTGATCGGTAGGTGTATGCAGGGTGATCAGTAGGAGTATGCAGTAGGAGTATGCAGGGTGAGCAGTAGGAGTATGCAGGGTGAGCAGTATGAGTATGCAGGGTGAGCACACTGAGTATGCAGGGTGATCAGTATGAGTATTCAGGGTGAGCAGTAGGAGTATGCAGGGTGAGCAGTAGGAGTATGCAGGGTGAGCAGTATGAGTATGCAGGGTGAGCAGTTTGAGTATGCAGGGTGAGCAGTATGAGTATCCACCAAACACACACACCAACAGCCATCACTGCACAATTCCTACAGGCACACACATCCAACACCCATCAATGCACACACCAATTGATAACGCATCCACCAATTAATATTGTACCTATCGCACTATGCTGCACTTTACCTTTTAAAGATAATGCGTTAAAGTGCAGCATGCCACCATTGATAACATTCCAATCCAACACACATATCTCCAACACACGCCACATGCTTCCACTCCAAAACACATGCCTAAAACACATTGCCATTTACAATGCCATTATCTGAAACTCAAACAAACCCGAGCCCTAATGCATTCCTAATGCTTGTTTAAAATGGGTTTCCCTTTATGAGGGGAGCAAATGCAACTAACTTGTTTTGCGAAAATCTTTTGTCCTGTCAATATAATACATTAATGCTCGTTTAACATCTAATGTTTGAAGAGCCCTTTCTGCCATAGAATCTGGTTGAGGAAAGAAAACAGGCAGCTCAACAAACTGATTAATGTGGCAAGGGTATACTACCTTTAAAAGGAATTTTAAGTTGGTACGAAGAGCAGCCCTATCCCATGAAGCTGGAAGAATAGCTCTTCTTAAGTTAGTGCCTGGAGCTCACTAACACACCATAGTGAGGTGATTGCAATTTAAAGAAACCTTCCAAGAAAGATGTTGGAGGGGGCCAATTGTGCAATGTTCAAAGGGTGGACCCATAATTCTTGTGAGAACAATATTGAGATTCCACACAGGCGTGGGTGGGACCCTGGGTGGAACCACTTTTTTAAGGCCTTCCATGAAAGCCTTAATATCTGGCGCTCTGAACAAAGACAAGTATTGCCTGTTTTGAAGATAGGCAGCCAAAGCCGCAAGATGTAGACATATGGAAGTGTAAGCAAGGCCAGAACTTTGTAAATGCAAGAGCTAACGACTAATGTTGTGTATAGTTGCATTGAGTGGATCAATGTTTTGGTTAGTGTAGTAAATAACTAATCTTTTCTACTTAGCTGCATAGCAGGCTCTACTGGTAGGTTTACTTGCTTCCTTAAGAATGGTCATGCAGTCTGCTGGGAGATTTTGATATCCAAATTCTAAGACTTTAGGAGCCAAATCGACAGGTTATAGTTGATGAGCCCAAAATGAGGGTGAGAGACATTTGCTTTAGCTTCTGAACCAGAAATGGAAGAAGAGGCAGAGGCATAAAAGCGTAGGCACATTTTTCTGACCAATTTCTCCATAGGGCATTGCCCTTTAATAGAGGGTGTGGGAACCTGGAGGCGAAATTTGGGCATTTTGAGTTCTCTTTTGTTGCAAAGAGGTCTATTTGTGAAAGTATAGGAGGAGGACTTGGGGGTAGAGTTCCCACTCGTGGAATTGTTGCCACATCCTATGGAGGTCAGCAAGTCGGATGTTCCTGGGAGGTGTTCCGCTAACAGATGTATTTTGTGATCCATTGCCCAGCGCCAAATGGAGAGAGGCATGACAAATGTAGAGAGTGTGTCTCCCCCATGTTTTTGAACGTAGCACATGGCTGTTATATTGTCCACCTGGACTAGTACAAGCTTGCCTAAGAGGTAAGGTAGAACGGATTTTAATGCTAGGTGAACACCTTGAAGCTATAGGTAGCTGATGTTGAGGTACTGGTGTTTGGTGTCCCAGAGACCCTGAACTGTTAGATTTTGTAGGTGAGCACCCCAACCTGAGAGGAATGCATCTGCTGTTAGCACGACCTGTGGAACAGGGTCGATAAAGGGCCACCCTTTTAACAGCTTTTAGGAGTTCCATCACTGCAAAGTGATGTGTGGCTGTCTACCTACACCAGATCATCCAGTCGACCATGTGATCGAGTCGTGCCAAACATTCCTGTAGAGGGTGCATGTTTAGTCGTGCATGAGGAACTATGGCAATGCATGATGCCATTATCCCTACAAGACACATGAAAGTTTTGACTGATAAGTACTGATTGGACTGATATTGTGGTAGCAGTGGTTGAACATTTCAAATCCTGACTGCAGCTGGATAGGCTACACCTTCTTGAACGTTGAAAATAGCTCCTAGATCTGGTTGCAGCTGTGAAGGTTGAAGATGGAATTTTTGGGAATTAATTGTGAATCCCAGCTGATGCAAAAGATTTAGGATAATCTGGCAGAGGAGGTGTGTATTCTGTTTGATAAGTCAGTCGTCTAGATACGGAAAGACTTCGTAAAAGCGCTGCTACCACTGATAAGCATTTGGTAAATACTCTGAGTGCAGTGGTGAGTCTGAATGAAAGGACTTTGAATTGATAATATCTCTCTGCTTTCACAAATCTGAGATATTTGTGATGTGCTGGGTGAATGGGGATGTGAAAGTATGCATCCTCCATGTCTAGTGCTAACATGAAGTCGCATTGCTGTAAAAGTGGAAGCGCTTGTTGAAGTGTGACCATATGGAAGTATTCTGATAGTATGTAGTGATTTAAAGGTCTTAGATGGAAAATAGGCCGTAGGGAGCTGTCCTGTTTGAGAACTTCTAAGTATAGGAAGTAAATCCTTGACACCTGATGTTGTGTAAGAACTGGCCCTACAGCTCCTTTTAGTAACAGAGTTTGCACTTGGAATATTGGGAGGATTGCTGAGGAGCTTCAGGCAGTAAATATGTTGGATAGTGTGCAACACCCACCTGTCTGATGTTATTGACTGCCAGGTGGGAAGAAACTGCTGTAGTCAATGCCCAACAGGGGTAGGACGATCAGAGGAATAACAAGTGAGCCAATGTTGGTTGCCAGATGTGGCATTACGGTTTGGTGTACCTTATCCCCTAACTATGGAGTTGTTGCCCCGTAATTGTCTCTGAAATAGGAGAGGATTGAGCTTGTGGACTGTAGAAAGACATGGATGCATCTGTGAAAGTGGTTTTTGAACCTGCTCCATAAAAAGAGTGACGTAAAGGAGCCTCTATTAGTAGATGTTTGAAGAGCGCCCGTGGATTTGGCAACTTCAGTGTCTTTAATTTTCTCTAAGGCCTCATCTACTAGTGGGCCGCAGAGATGCTCCTTAGCAAAAGGGGTGTTTAATAAAGTTTGCTGGACTTCTGGCTTAAATCCAGAGATGCGCAACCAGGCATGCCTCCGTAGGAGGTCACTTGTATTGAAGCCTCTGGCGGCGGTATAGGCAGAGTCCAGTGCTCATCTAATGGAGCAGCTGGAAATTAATTTTCCTTCCTGTACTGATTTTTGTTCCTTCTTTTTATGCTCCAATGGGAGATATTGGATTAGTTTCTTCATCTAATCCCAGTGAGCTCTGTCATACCTGGCCAACAGTCCTTGTGTATTCGCAATGATTGGCAGATTGTGCAGCAACTCATTTGCCTGACGCATCTATAAATTAGGATTCTTTATCAGGAGTTTGTGCGTCTGCTGTAGTTTGTGAATTTACCCTTTTAGTATTAAATCTGTTTTATTGACAGAATACAGAGCAATGAAAAAACACAGTTAAAGTTGCCTACAACCCAGCGGGCTGGCTACAGAAAGGTCAGCTGCGCAAGCAAGTCGATTACAATAATAGGACTTCTGTTGGCAAGCCGCCTACAACCCAAGAGGGCTGGCCGAGTCTTAAGCAAGAGGAAAAGCGGTGAAAGGGTCTACTTGCTAACACGCAGATAATTAAGAAAGCGTAAAGGCTACAAGCCGTAGAACACCCCTCGGAGGCGATATCCCCTACGGAGTAGTTCAATTTCAATATTAAACCTTTTCAAAGAAAGTGAGATGTAGATAAACACTAAATACATACACCAGTAGTGCCCACCCGGACGACCAACAAGAAAGGGCTACAGCGTAAAAGGACAAATGTATTAGAGCCCCTTTACCCCAACATAGGCTAGGCTCACAATCCTGCAAACTACTACGAGTAAGAAAAGGGGACAAAGTAAAAACCCTGTGAAACAGAACCTTCCCCCACCCTAACCCACCCACCCCTTCCCCACCCACCCCCCCATGGTCCACGTCCACCGAATACTTTCAACCGACCAACTACCCTCTCCCAACCCTCGCCCTCTCTATCTGCGTTCTCCTACCCTGTGTCTGTGAGACGCAACAGCCAGAGTTATTTAGGACAGGTAATCTCGTGAAATTCGGAGGCCAACAGTGGCAGGAAGGGTCGCCACAGCTCTGAATATTTGGCGCTCTCCCCCGCTCTTGACAATGAGAGTTTTTCCATTCCAAGCACCATCCAAAGGCGATGGAGCCACCTCTGGTATGTGGGAATATGAGTGGAGCGCCAATGCGCCAGTATATTCTGCATTGCTGATCCCAAAGCAATGGCTATCAGTCGGCCCCTACGGGAGCGCATCGGGTACGTTAGAGGGTTAGGGAGTCTCAGCAGAACATACGAAGGGAAACGCGGGATCTCTGTATCAAAGTGGGTGCCCACGTCATCTAGGATCTGCTTTCAATACCCCAGGAGCAGTGTACAGTCCCAGAGCAAATGCACCAGTGTACCCACTTGTCCGCAACCGCGCCAGCACAGTGCGTTTTTGGTGTGGTCCATCTCGTGTAGGCGCTCCGGGGTATAGTACCAATAAGTCGCTATCTTTGTGAGGGTATCTGCAAGCCCCATGTGATACGCTGAGTGTTGTGCTCTATAATAGATCCCCTCCCATTCTTTGTGAGTAAGTGTCCTGCCTAGTTCTCTCTCCCAGCGCGCCCTGCCTGCGCTGTAGGTGTGCGTGTGTTTGCCCTGGAGCATCTTATAAAGGTCCGAGATCAGTTGTTTATCAGTGTGGCGTGTAATTAACCAACGTTCATAAAACTTAAGCTGCCTGTCCGCCATAGGGCGTACTTGTTCCCAGAGAGCCCAATGCCTCACCTGTAGGTAACGGAGTCTCTCTGATTCCGGAAGCCCGAACTCCTGTCGGAACTGCAGAAATGGGATAATTCCCTCCGGTGTATACATGTGATAAAAAAACGGCAACCAGAGGGTCTCCACTTCGCGTAGGCGATCACGTCCTTCCCAGGCGTGAAGTCTGGATTTTCCACAATGGGGGTGAGGGAAGACGGCAAGGTTGTGAGATCATGGCTCACATTCGTCCGATCCCAGACCTCCAACGGAACCCTCGTAACATGGGAAGCATACAGGTTAGGGGGTCTATGCGGTCTACTTAAAAATGGAATCTCCTGCAAAGGTCGACCAGCGATGGCTTGAAATAACCAGCGCTTCCCAGATTCCCACCTGCTCCACTCCACCAAAAAGCGTAATTGGGCAGCCTGAAAGTACGCCGCCAGTCCGGAATCCCAATCCCTCCATGTTCGGGGGACAACATCGCCAGTTGCAGCTTCAGGCGTGGTTTCCTCCCATTCCAAAAGAACTGTGCCAACTCAGATTGCATCTGTTTTATCCAGCTAAGAGGTGGACGAAGGGGGATTGTGCGAAAAAGATACAAAATCTGGGGGAGAACATTCATCTTGACTGCCGCAACCTTACCCAGCCACAATAATGGGTAGTGTCTCCACTGCCCCAACTCCCGCCTTATTTTCTGTCATAGGTGGGTATAATTGATAGTAGCGGTCTCTGACAGGGAGGGAGTAAGCTGTATCCCAAGGTATGGCACCACTTCCGTCGCCCACTGAATGGGGAACATGGCCTGCAGGAGAGTCCGAGTGGACTTCTCGAGGGACAGGTCAAGGGCCAACGATTTGGTCATATTAACTTTGAACCGAGAAACTCGGCCAAAGACCTCCAGGTCCTCAAGACACGCCATTAAAGAGTCCCTCGGGCAAGAAAGCAAGATCAAAACGTCATCAGCATATAAGCTGATTGTGTGGACATAGCCCCCAAACTTGATCCCCGTTACCTGCGGGTCCAATCTCATGAGTTGTGCCAGTGGTTCCATGTAGAGGGCAAAGAGTAGGGGCGACAATGGGCACCCCTGCCTCGTACCTCTCTCAATAGCAAATCGGGGAGATGTGTACCCATTAACCTGCACTGTAGCCGTCGGGAATTTGTAGCAGTTCATCACCTGAGTGCTAAACTTCAGGCCCAGACCCACCTTCCCCAGGACCTTCTCCAAATAGGGCCAGTGGACCCTGTCAAATGCTTTCTCGGCATCGATGGCCAGCATCATATATTCCCTGACTGTACAGGTGGCCTTTTCAATAAGGTGGAAGGCCCGTTTAGTATTATCGGAGGTCTGGCGTTCCAGTATGAACCCGGCTTGGTCCGGTTCTACCAGGTAACCCATATGCGGAGCCAGTCGTGTTGCCAAAATCCCTGCATAAAGTTTGAGATCTACATTGAGAAGGGAGATAGGTCGGTATGCCCCACACAGCGTGCGGTCCTTGCCCGGTTTAGGTATAACGGCAATAGAGGCCTCCAAAAGTTCCCCAGTTATCGCTCCCGGCTCTAAAAAGGAGTTAACGAGGCGCGCGAGCAGAGGGGCAACCTGGGCACAGAATATTTTATAAAAACTCGCCGGGAAGCCATCGGGACCCGGAGATTTCGCTATTTTGAGGTTTGGAGATGGCAGAAATAACCTCCTCCGGCCGTATTTCGCCCTCCAGTTGTTCTGCCTGGTCCTGTGATAGGGCCGGAAGGGGGACAGAGGCCAGGAAGTCGGCCTCATCCTGGTCAGCAGGATGGTCTGCGGAATAAAGATCCGCATAGAAGTTACTAAAGGAGCTAGCAATGTCATGATCCTCTGTGACTCGTGTACCGTCTCCCTGATGGATCTCCTGGACCGCCCGTTGCTGTGTCACCTCCCGCAATTTATGCGCAAGTAAGCGTCCGCACCGTCTCCCCCAGTGTAGTATGCATGGCGCAGCCGCAGTGCCGCAAATTCCGCCCGATCTTGGTCTAGGGCCGCTAGCTGCTGCCGCACCGCCTTCAACTGCCACCATATTCTAGGAGCCCCTATCCTCTGGTGCATGTGTTCGAGCTCTCTGGTCTTCTGTGTGAGTTCGTCCCTTTTGCCCTGACGCTCTACATTGTCCGCCGCCGAGATTGCAATGAACTCCCCCAGGAGGACCGCTTTCAGCGCAGCCCACTGCGTGGCAAGTGTAGTGTCTGTGTGGTTATTATGTGAAAGGTAATCTGCAATAACGCGCTGTATCTTGGAAACCACCTCCTTCCGATATAGCAGCGTCTCCCTTAGTCGCCAAACCCTACGTGCTCGCTGTAGTGCAGGAAGAGAGAGGACCATTGTCACTGGTGAGGCTACCCCCATGTCCACCCTGGTAACGAGCGCTTCAGTAGGTGTGGATGCAAGCAGATAATCCAGTCGTGCATACGTCTTGTGTGCATTAGAGTAGTACGAATAGTCCCTTTCCCCCGGGTGGAAGCTGCGCCAAAGATCCTTGAGGCTCAGTAGAAAGAGCGCCCGTTTGAGAGGCGCAGTGGCACGACCTATCTAGGACATTATCGAACACTAAATTCAGGTCACCCCCTAGCACGATGTAGCGGTCAGCTGTAGTCGTAACCTCCGTGAGGGCCCTATGAAAGAACCTCTCCTGGCCCTCGTTGGGGCCATACACAGTGCCCACCGTGAACTTGGTGTCTCCCACTGAGAACCTGTAAGACAATAACCTCCCCTTAATCTCCGCCGATTTGTGTAGGACCTTGCCTCTAAACTTCTGGGCCACCAATATCGCAACCCCCGCCGTCTTGGTAGGATTCGAGGAAAAAAATTGGAGGGGAAATTTACTGGATCTGAGGCGATGACAATCCCTTTATAAGAGATGTGTCTCCTGAAGGAGGCAAATATCGGCCTAGGATTGCTCTAAGCATAGCAAGACTGCCCTGCTCTTCACTGGATTGTTTAGCCCCCGTACATTAAGTGTGAGGATTTTGAGTTCTGTGACAGGCATCTAACCTGGGGGACACGTAACCAGCGATGGAAGTGCACTAGGAGCACGGGCGCCCCAGCTCGTAGGATGTCCCGCACCCAACAGGCCAGAGGGCGGAGATTTAGCACAAACCTAGACACTCGGTGGACCATGAATCATACCCCCCCACCCCAGCCCAGCCCCCAAAAACACCCAGACAACACACATCGAATGAGTCCAACATCTGCAGATGATAGGATAAAATGTTAAAACGGGGTATTCCAATGAACCTTCAAATGGTGTCCCTCCCGCCAACGGCCAGGCAGTTCATACAGAAAGCCTTCAACCGGCAAATATCCTGTAGTATCAGCCGGTGTTGGTCGAACTGCTGTCCGATGCAACCGCCTCCACAGCAGCCCTCTGACCTTCCGCTATCACAGTTGCTGGGGGTTTCTTCACCCACCGTGGCCTGCCCTGCTGGCGCCATCGTGGCTTGGAGTCATCCTTATCCACCACTGGCCCCTGGTCCTCACGATCTTCGGTAGGCAAGTCGATGCCCAGCAGGCGGCATGACTCCGAGATCGATCAAAGCTGGTAAAGCTTATTGTCCAATTTGTAGACCAGGCGGAATGGGTGACCCCAACTGTAAGGTACATTGCGCTGCTGCAGGTGGGCCGTGACAGGTTTAAAGAGTCTATGTTTGTGCAAAGTAAGGGCCGAGAGGTCTTGGAACAACAGAGGCGACTGGTCCTGAAATGAGAGTGGCTGCATCTGCCGAGCCTTCTGCCATATTTCCTCTTTTGTGCGATAATCTTGAACGCCGATCAGGATATCTGGTGGAGGAGCCGGCGAAGCCCTCGGGGGCCCCACCCGATGAGCTCTGTCAAGGCGGAGCTCCGAGTCCAGCAGACGCCCCAGGATGTGATTGAACAATTCCCTCGCGAAAAGAAACATATCCTTGGTTGCATCAGTCAGCGCCACATTCCTGATGCGGATTTTATGCCTCCTCGAACGGTTCTCCAAGTCCTCCATGTGCAGTTGAAGGTCTACTTGCTGGTCATGGAGTCTTACAATTTCCTTTTGCAGGGCTGCGAGCTTCTGTGTCTTTATTGTCGCTCTTGGTCTCCAGTTCAACCACCCGTGCTCCGAGCCCATCCACATCCCAGCGCACGTCTAACTGGCAAATTCCTCTTTCAGGGTATGGATGTTTTCCTGTAGCGACGTGAAGAGGGACTCGAAGAATGCCTTAGTGATAGGTTCCGAGCCGACCCCCTCCTACGATGGCGCCAGTGTTGAAGCAGACGCCATAGCGTCACGTTGATGGGCTGCTTGTACCTTGGCAAAGAGCTCTTTCACCGATTTATCTTTGCGACCTCTAGTAGTGGACATCGCCCAGCGCCAGCTCCAGTGCCGTCCGCAGGCACCGATCCACCGCTCACCATATTGTCTCCTCAGGTAGGGCCGAGCTATCGCTCACCACCAGACCGCCAACCCTCCGGCTACTGCAATCTCTCCTTCCTCAGAGAGTGAAGCCAAAAACACCAGCCTCCATCCGCTGCAGGGTCAGCTCGCCATGTGTTCCTCTCTGAAGGCCAGCCAGGTGTGGGTCAGAGCGTCGCCACCAGCAACACCGGTCCCGTAGTGACTCCTGCCCCCAGCAACGACAGGGCCGCCCGATCAGTCCAGCCGCTCCCCAAATCTCTCGCTCGGCCGCTGTAGTTCAGGAACCAAGGCCCCGTTTGCGGCGGAATGCAGCTCTCCTCCCAGCAGGCCCTTTCAGGCCGCGGCTAGGCCTCTCCTTTGAACTCCGTACCCAGGACCTTATGGCCAGGCGGCCCACTCGCTCTACAGGCAGGGGCCCACAACGTACAAGCTCCTTCACCACCTGACTCGGGGGTAGCCAAATGTCTCAGCGCCCAGGGGCCAACGCACTCCTGCAGGCCCCGGGGTCAGGCCACTCACTGGGTTGCCTGCATCAGTCTGCTCCCCACAAGCCTTATGTAAGGGGCCTACCTCCTTCAGTTCACACTGCCGGTCGCCGGTGCTGGCATGCAAAGGCACGGGATCCCCCCTCTAGGTCCCTGCAGCTGTTCCACCAGCAATCCGTCCTCCGGTCACACTGGGCCCCTCCTGCCGCTCACCTGGCACACCGCTTCTCCGCTCGGCTTCAGGGCTCCCTCGTGGCACAAGGCGTCTCGCAGTGCCCCTTCCGGCATCGCAGGACTCACCACCACCAGGGTCAGCAAGGTCTTCCACACTGCACAAGAGGCATCCTGCCTTGCCCCCCACTCTCACCGGCGTCGTCTTCAGGCTCTCATCCAGGGGTCTGCCGAGTCTGCGCCACCCCCCTGCCGCCAACAGCAACTGCCACACAGAAAGTAGACTCCCGGGCCCGGCCTCCAGCGCCACCACTCTGTCAACCGCTCTGGTTCCCTCCGCCAGATACTGCTGGGCCCAACCTGCTCCTCAGTCTCCGCCACAGCTCAATGCTTCCAGCCACGCTCCATGCCACTCACTGGTGCCACTGCAAATTCTTTCAGTCCGGCGTCTCCTCTGTCTTCGGGCCCCGCCAGCCAGTCCGTGCTATGGGCCTCCGGAGGGCAACACCTCAGGTACTGGATATCTCGTTCTTCGTCTTCGTGGGGCCCGACCGGCCCTTAGGCACAGTAAGCCCAGCCAACCCGCTTGCGAGCAGTCCCGCCGGGCCCGCACTCGTCCCCGCCACCGTCCAACCGCCGCGGGCTAGTCTTAAGATGGAGGACCCCACCTATCAGTGCCGGTGTCTGCCGTCCGAACCCCACCGCTCTCCTTAGCGCCGCAGGGGGAAGAAGCAGGGGAGCCGCGCCAGTCTCGGCACCCCGCCGGTCCACATCCGCGGCGGGCAGCCCCATAGGTCCTCGGCAGTCATAGCCCCGCCGATCCGGGATCCTCACAAAATGGCGGCCTTGTCTGACCCCAGCGAGGGTCTTCCGTCCTCCAGCGCTGGTGGGGGGCACCCGCATTCCCCCCCGGAGAGTGCTGCAGTCCGCTCCGCTGCTCAGTCTGCCGTACCCCAGCTCCCGGGCCCAGTAGGGTGCACAGTAGCCCGGCCGGGCCCACAGCCACCCGCAACAATTCCAGGCCTCACAGGTCTCCTGGCCGCCCAGGGCGCCAATCGCCTCGCAGCTGAAACTCTTCTCAAGGAATCCGCTTTTCCGTTCTCAGTTGTATCCCTCGATTCCGGCACCAGATCTGCACAAGGATCGGGACCGACTGTACCTGTGACTGGTGAAGGCCGCCGGCGGGAGCTCCGGAGCAGCACGCCTGCTCACGCCGCCATCTTGGCCCCACCCCCGAATTTACCCTTTTATGGGCATTTGAAACAAGGGAGACTGGTGGAAGCTTGCCTCTAATAAAAACTGGGTCAGATGGTGCAGCTTTATATTTTGTTATCTACCCTAGGGGCGACGATGCGAGGATGTGCACGGTCTTTAAAAATATCTGCTGAGCACATTGTGCCTTTAAACATTGAAAGAGATTGAGATGTTCTTTGTGTATTGCATAGTGTCTTAAATAAAAAATCTTCTTGTATAGACGCTTTATGTAGTATAACCCCCATGGTATGCTGTTGCCCTAGCTATAAGCTCCTGATATGGTGAAGTAGCACCAGGAGTCGAGGGTTTGGCAGGATATAGGTCTGAATCTGTGTCCCTTGGAGGGTCGACATCATAATGCTGCCAGTGGTCTGGTGGTGCCCTATAACTGTCATCTTCTCTTACATCTGCATCTGGGTCTGTATGTGGAGAACTCAGAGTTTTAATGTTTTTTTTTAAACATTTTATTTTTCAGAACCAGATAAAACAGGTACATACAAAAAAAGTAGTCGAAATACGATAATATTGTACAATGAACAATAGCTTCCATGTTTGATTTGTTTTCATTCTCATATTGAGAGGGAAAGTGAAATAAAAATGAAGAAAACAATAATAAAAAAAAGAAACGAAAAGAAAAAGGGCAGTGAATAGACATATAAAACGACATATTAGAGTAAGTCATTATCATACTATCACACTGTGCTAAGCCTTCTTCTCCAATTAGTAATGGGTTGCCAGATCGCCATACCACGCATAGCAGATCTTAGCCCTCTAGTGGCATAGATAGCACTTTCCTGATTGAAGACCCCGAGAAGACGTGCTAACCACATTTGAAAACTCAGTGGATCTGAGTCTTTCCACCGTGCTGCTAGTATTACCCTGAGGACTGCCGAGCTTATAAAAAGCATGTCCTCTTCTTCCCTACTCAGGTTTAGTGTATTATCAGTGCCTAGCAGATACAGAGTAGGGGAGTCGGGTATTTTATGGCCAAACACTTCCTCCCAGAATTCACAGATCATTTTTTTAAAAAGAGTTAATCGGTCGCATTCACAGAACATGTGAATAAGCTTTGCAGGGCCTTTAAGACATCTGGGGCAGTGATCGTTCTCTGTTTTGGCCCAGGCATATAATTTGGACGGAGTATAGTATAGATTATAGACAGTCTTATAGGTCTAGGCTATTAAACTAGCTGACATAAGTAGTCGTGATGATAGGCAGAGACTCCTGTCAATATCTACATTTGGATTGTCAAGTCTGTCTGCCCACGCAATTTCTGTATGTTCTAGGTCATCTTGTACCTTATCCAGTAGCTGACCATAGATTGTACCTATTCTTGCTGTTCTTTTAGCGATGGTATCGATAATTTCAATTTTCTCCGAGTTAATATTAGGGTTCTTATGTTTGAGCATAGTATGAATCTGCAAATATTTAAAGTAGTGCCCATTTGGAAGATTACATTTTTGTTGTAGATCAGTAAAGGTATAAGCCTCATTCGCACCCAGAAGGTCGCCAACTGAGGTAATGCCTACAGAATGCCATTTCTTTGTGATAACATCGCTCCCTAGTTCGGGAAGAAGATTAGAATGCCATAGGGGAGAATACCTATTAAGATTTGGGATGTGCATATATTTCGTAATCCTTAACCAGATTGTCCAGGCACTCGTGATAACTTTGATTTTATTTTTCTTGTTGTAGCTTCTCTCTACTGGTCTCAGAAAAAGACCTTTAACTTTTTCCCCTAGGGATAGCTTGTATATAGATGGAATAGGTGCATCCTCCATAGTCTCTGAGCTAGGATTCTCATAAAGAAGGGGGGCCATCTGTTGGAGAAATGAAGCCCAGAGATATAGCAGAATGTTTGGAACAGCTAGTCCACCTTTGTTCTGTGGTAGTGACAAAAGCTTCAAGGATCTTCTGGTTTTGCCCTGTTGCCACATAAATTTGGACATGAGAGAGTCTAGAATTTTGAGGACCTTTTCTTCAGGTATCAATGGAATAGCCCGAAAAAGATAAAGCACCCTTGGCAAGATATTCATTTTTAAAAAGTTTCCTCTACCAATTATTGACAGCTGTAGACTATTAACCCGATCTAGGCCTTTCTTTACAGTGTTTAGTAATGGCTCATAATGGAGTTGAGAGATTCGTGTAACATCGGGGCTTATGCTAACACCTCGGTATGTAGCATTATTAGTTTTCCTGTGATCATTACAAATAATGTTATCCGTACATAGGATGATTGTTTTTTCTTTATTCAGAGAATATCCAGAGTAGCGTCCATAGGCTTGCGTTACTGCCTCTATTTCTGATATTGCTACAGAAGGATTAGGCGTTAGTACCGCAATATCATCGGCATAGGCAAATACTTTGGTTTCAAATTTGTTAACAACTATAGGTGTGATTAGTGGGTTCTCTAAAAGTTTCAAAATTAAAGGGTTTATATACAGGGCAAATAATATTGGAGAACATGGACAGCCTTGGCGTGTGCCTCTGGATACTCTAATTATACTTGATTCAGAGGCCATTATTTGTAATTTTGCTATTGGTTTAGAATACATAGCCATTATAGATTTGATAAATTTGGGGCTGAAATTATACTGCGTCAGGGCAGCCCATAAAAAGTTCCAGGACACCCGGTCAAAGGCCTTCTCGGCATTCAGAAGGATCATCGACATCTGGCCTCCTGTTGCAGACATTACATCAAACAGGGAGATTGCTCTTCGAGTATGGTCGGTCGTACCTTTGCCGGGGATAAACCCGTGCTGCCATGAGGAGACCAGATGTTCGACGACCCGTCCGAGCCGGATGGCCATTATTTTAGCGTATAATTTGGAGTCAGAATTGATTAGGGAAATTGGGCGATATGATGATAATTGATCCTGAGGTTTGCCCTTTTTTGGAAAGATAATTATATTTGTTTCTCTCCATGAGGTGGGTGGGATACCACTCCATTGGATCCCTAAAAATAGATGATATAATAGTGGTCCCAGGGTATGACTGAGAATTTTATATAGTTCCAGAGGTATTTTATCGGGGCCTGCCGCCTTCCCAGAAGCCAGTGAAAACAAAGCAAGCTGGACTTCTATAAGGGTAATTTCTTTCTCAAGCTCTTCTCTGGTATTATCATCTAAAGTCTTGTTTACCTCTGGTTGATCAAGAAGATCTTTCAAGAACAAGTCTGCGTCCGCCCTGCTGGTTCTGTTATCATCCTGGTAGAGGGTCTGATAGTATTGTTGAAATGCCCCAATTATTTCTGGTGTTTGTGTGAACGTCTGCCCTTGTGATTGTATCTTTGTGATGGCATTATGGGACATTTGCTGGCGTGTATGTAGTGCGAGATGTTTGCCAACTTTCTCCCTGTTCTCGTACACTTCTTTCCGGTGTGCTTTATATGTTTCAGCAGCTTTCTGAGTCAGGCCAGAGTTAAGCTCGGTTTTTAACACTAGCAGACGGTGCATAGCTAGTTTCCCATTTTCGCCTTGAGCTATTTGTGCCATGTGCTCTTCCTCGGCTCTGGTCAAATGAGCCAATTGTTGATGATATCCCATATTGTTTTGCTTCCGTATTCTAGCTTGATAGCTCGTAGTTTCGCCTCTTAGAGCCGCTTTAAAGCTATCCCATACAACAACCCTAGAGGCACTATATCTGTTTATATCAAAAAACTCTTGGGCCCAGCTAGTAATGTGAGTAATATAATCTTTGTTGGCTAACAGCTTCCTATCAAATGTCCAGATTCTACGCTCCCTCTTAATGGATCCAAGTTTAATAGTGAGAGTTAGAGCATTATGGTCCGAGATCATTTTAGATTCCTTTAAAATTGTAGCATTGTCAGCCAAATCACTAGTAGCAAATAGATAATCTATCCTGACATATTTGCTATGGGGGAAGGAATAATAAGTGTAGCCAGGGTCCGGATAGTTTTTTAGGTCCCATACATCGCTTAACCCAAAGCTATCACAAAGTCTACTAAGAGCTTTAAAGACTCGTGGCTTACGGCCAATATAGTGAGGGTGTGTATGACTACTGAATCGAGGGCCTAACGATATGTTTAGATTGCCACATAATATAAGTGGGCCCTGTATAGGTGCTAGCTCGAGCTCAAGTGTCTCAAATATAGTCGGATCATCCTGATTAGATCCGTAAATAGAACAGATGGTGATACCAATGCCCAGTTTGATAATTACCCATCTGCCATGAGTGTCTACTATTTTATGGGTGGCCTGTCCCAGAAAAGTTTTAGCAAGCACTGCTACCCCCCTAATATTGGAGGTTTGTGTGGTACATGCTAATAAATTATATCCTCTGATTTTGAGAAGGTGTCTTTTCAGCCAGGGCAGGTGTGTCTCTTGGAGGCAGATGATATCTGCTGGGTTTCGGTAAATTATTTCTCCCAGCCGTTGGCGTTTATCACTATCTAAGAGTCCTGAAACATTCCAAGTTCGTATAGTTAACTTCCCCATGGTCCTATGTTTAGCGAGCCATAATCTGCCAACGCCCTCAGCTCATATTGATAGTGTGTTTGATCTGACTTGATTTTGATTGCCCTATTTCGTGAGAGTAATATTGATTGAAAATAAAAAGTAAGACTTGGATTGACTCTGGGTCTGTTTTTTAAATTTCTTTTAAATGCTCCCCCCTCCCCCACTTTTCTCCCCCCACCTCCCATCCCCTCCCCCTATCCCCCCCTCTCCCTGCGAGACGTCCTGGGTCATAGGGCGCCCAGGTGTGGCCGTCGGCAGGGACTGAACGTCCCAGCACGCATGCACCGTGGCCTGATCAAAAATATAGACATTTTGGGTACATAGAATACATATAAGTTACTTCACTTTGTTGTCTTCCTAACCCAAATTTTTACAAAATTGAGATGCTCTCCTTCTTTATCTTGGTCCTATCTTTTTGTTTATTTTCATTTATTTATTTATTTATTTCCCCCCCCCCCCCCCAATGAACTGCTGGTGTGTAATCCGCTGGCGTATATGTTCAATAAAGTGTAATGCTTTAATGGTTTAAGACCGTTACAAAATGCCTTTTGGTTATTTTCCAGTGTTCTGCTTGCTTTTCTCAGTAATTTCTTTTAGATAGGCTTCAGCCTGGATCTCACTTGTGAAAGTTTTAATTGTTCCTTTATAGATGATTTTCAGACGCGCCGGGTTTTGTAGGTATACTGTTGCTCCAGTTTGTTCAAATGGGGCGAATAGTTGTCTCATTCGCCATCTGGGTTCTACTGTCGCCTGAGCTAAGTCAGGGCGCACAAAGAAACTAAATCCCTTGAATTCTGTTTTATTTGACGGTCTGGCAATATCATAGATTTTTTCCCTTAAGATGAAATTTCCTTAGTAGACCAACATGGCCCTCGGGTACTGTGGGGTTTGATGGTTACGTTTGGGGAGTACCAAGGGGAAGCGATGTGCGCGTTGGATCTCTTTATTCAGGTTCCAAGTTTGGAGTTCGGGAAAAGATGTTTTCAGAAGATCAGCCATGAAGCCCCTTGGATCATTTCCCTCTGCGCCCTCGGGAATGCCGAGCAAGCACAGATTGTTTCTCCTGCCTCGGTTCTCAAGGTCTTCAACCTTTTGCATCAGGTCTTTAATAACACCTTCATGTTCTTTTTCCTGAGTTTGGAGTTTTGTGACATCGAGCTCGAGATTTTCAGTACGGGTTTCGACAGAGGCCATTAATGTTTAAAGGATTATTAGGTGAATGAAATACAGAAGGTACAAGTGATGAAGGTGGTGGTATATGAGATAGAGAAGAAGGAGAACAGGTTGCAGGGCACTGGCAGCTTTGTCCTTCTACTTTTTTTTAAAAACTATTGGGAGATGAGTGTCCTGTTGGAAAGAGAGTTTCCTCTTAGATGAAGGCAGTGACTCAGGTTTTGTTATACTGTGGCCAGTCTCTGGCTGCAAATGGATCCGCTTTTGTTTTGGATCAAGTGTTTACTACATTGTCTCTGAAATTGTCTCAGGGAGTGTTGTGGGAGCAGATTTCTGTTTCAGTGGCGAAGGTTTTGGAAGCAAACCTGGTTTCACTTTCATAACCTGGTGGTGGAATCCGAAGAGGTGTCATTTTGGCTCAGTGTCGAACTAGAAGGCTTCGTATATGCTTTCATTACCGAGCCAGTGGGTGGGGCAGCCGAAACTGATTCTCGGTTGTTGGACAGGCCTCGTGAAGGGGCCGCTCCCTCCCTGCATAATAAGGACCGAACACCGGCTCTCCCGGTGTCACCAGAAGAACCACCCCGGCAACCCACAGAAGCAACCCACAACCCGTCCCCAACGGGACGCCTGCTCCTGAACACACCGACATCGGCCGGCCCGGGCCACCACCAGCAGCATTGCCCCGGCCCAGCCGCCATCTTGGACACTGCACCACGAGGCCGCGTGGCCTCAGCTCGACCCCAACCCTGGGCCTGGCCAGGCCCCGACATCGAGGCACCACCATCCACCCAGGAGGTGAAGAGACCACTTGGTAGGTCAATGGGAGAACGGAGTGTCGATGGCTCTCCCCCACCAGGTGCCGATCGCCCCCAGCCTCCCCGGGCGCTGGCTCCACCCCCCTGCTGGGTGTCTGGACTCCCTCATCCCGGACCTCCCGACCTCCAAGAGCGAGGGTCCGGACATCAAAGGAGGCCAGACCTATAACTGGGGCAGCTCCAGAGCAGGAAGGCAGTTGTATCCTGGAGTCGAGAGACACCTTGAAGAACTCATCCTTGACGGACTGCTGGCGCTGCCGCAGCCCTGCCTTGTGAACCTTCGCTCCTGCCTGCTGGCGCTGCCGCGGCCCTTTGCAACCTACATCGTCGTCGGGACCTGCTGGCGCTGCCGCGGCCCATCTTTGTGAGTCATCGTTCCTGCCTGCTGGCGTTGCCGCGGCCCTCTGCAACCTACATCATCGTCGGGACCTGCTGGCGCTGCCGCGGCCCATCCTTGTGAACCATCGCTCCTGCCTGCTGGCGCTGCCGTGGCCCTCTGCACCCTACACCTTCGTCGGGACCTGCTGGCGCTGCCGCGGCCCATCCTTGAGTGAACCATCGCCTTGCCTGCTGGCGCTGCCGCGGCCCTTCTCAAACGAGACTTATCATCCTAGCCTGCCGGCGCTGCCGCGGCCCGACCTTCCAGAACTCCGAGCTCGAGGATTGTGAGCTACCCATCCTGCCACCCCCGTACCAGACCGGTACCAAGACTGTCCCGCTACCCTTTTCCCCCTCAGAGACTAGAATTGAGAGGACCCTCATGTCCGATCACTGTACCGTTGATAACCTTGCTTCAAGAATCGTATATAAAGAGAGTTGACCTCATCCTTGTGTGGTGTCCATCTGTGGGGGGGGGAAGTTACTTGTCTGTACGATCGCTGGAGACGGCCCTCACCGGAGGCCTCTCCCCCTGTCCTCGGCCGACCCTCCGGGTCCCCGTCTAACATTGGTGGCCAGCGGCGCGATCCGAACCAACGCGTAATCGTACAGAACGTAACTCACCCCACGACTCAACCACAATGACAACAAAAGAGAGCGGATCCACAGAAAAATTCCAGATGGAGAAACTAGAAGACTACAACCACAGAGAGCTAAAACAATTTTGCATAGAACTAGGCATTGCTACCACAGGACTGAGCACGAAAGAAGACTTCAAAAAAACCCTAGAATCTTGGGCAGAGACGGGTACGACCGTACCCCAAAACCAAAGCCTCGAGGCACCGGAAACGAGCACCCCTCCGACGGAAGGAAGAAGAACAGGTCTCTCCCCAGAGGAGATCCGAGAACGAGAGAAAAGCAGACTCCATGAATTGGAGCTGGCACGGCTTCGGTTGGACGGAGAACTGAAATTGGCGGAACAAAAGATAACATTGGAACACTTGCGGCTCCGAGAGGAGCGGGAAGAGAAGCAAAAACAGAGGGAGTTAGAAGAGAAAAAACTGGCCTACGAACATGAGCGCAATCTAGCAGAAATAGAGCTGCGGAAGCAGAATAAAGATCTCGGGGTGCCCGAGCGCCCAAACACTCCTGGCACCACAGACCCTAAAGCCCACATCCCCAAGGATGTCGTCAGAGAATATTATCGGAACGACGATATCCAGCAATGGTTCAAAGCCTACGAGATAGCCATGACCTCCCACCGGATTGCTCGAAGTGACTGGGGAGCCGGGTTATGGGGGAGGTTCGTTAACGAAGGGCGCGACGCCCTGCTGCAACTCCCGGACCATCAAATGACCTCCTACGACCACATGAAGGCCGCCCTCCTCACTCGATACGGACTCACGCCCGAGATGTACCGCCAGCGGTTCCGCGACTGCAAACGGATCCCGGGTACAACTTGGGTGGAGTACGTGAACTTTTTCAGCAGAGCATTCGAGGGGTGGATCAAGGGCAGCCAGGTAACCACCTACGAACAACTCTTTAACCTCATTGTGTGGGAGCACCTCTCCAACAATTGCTTTGTCGCGCTCAGGCAGCACCTCCTCGACAGTAAACTGACTGAACCTCGGCAACTCGCCGCCGAAGCTGACCGATGGGAAAGCACCCGAGTTGCCCGAAGCGAGCCAAACAGAACCAACCAAGGTCCCCATCGCCCCCGAGGAGGAGGAGGCCAGGGTCGGGGCAGAGACGCCGTCCCGGCGGCTCCCGCCAGCAACACCCCGCCCCCGGCCGGCAGGGGAAACCCCCCAATGCGTCCAGGGTTCCGAGCCAACGTTACTTGCCACCGGTGCCAGCGGACCGGCCACTATGCAAACAACCCTAATTGCCCGAAGAACCAGAGTCCTATACCCTGCCAGTCGCTGCCGCCGCCCCGGGAGAAGAGCAAGCCCCAGAGGATTATGAAGAATACGAACAGGAACAGCCCGAGTGGGAACCAGCCGCCATGTCCCTGGTTTGCCTAGGGGACCGAGACATGATTCCGCAGGCTCCCCTACCCGCCAACACGAGGAAATACAGCCAGTGGGTCAACATAAATGGGCGCCAGGCTGAAGCCCTACGCGACACCAGGGCCAGTGTGACGGCAGTCCGCTGTCATCTGGTAACCCCGGAACAGATCTTGCCAAACGTCCTTTGCCCCGTCCGATCAGCCGACAACTCTGAGAGCCTGTGTCGGATGGCCTGCGTCCCCTTCGAGTGGGGAGGAGTGTCCGGTATGCTGAAGGTGACTGTCCGCGATGATGCCCCTGTGGACTGCCTCCTGGGAAACGACCTCGAAAGTTCCCCCATGGCAGCCGTTGAAAGAAGAGAGCACCTGGGGATGCTGGGCCTCCCTGAATGGGCCTGCGTAACGAGCCGGTCCATGGCCACCCGCGCCATCTCCAGTCCCGAAGAACCCGAGTGGCCAGAACCTCCTCCCCCGATCGTCCCGGAGGGAGACGCCCTAAGCACCAATCCCCCAGAACAAAACGACAAAGGGCCCGTTCAACTCCAGGACCTTCCCGAACTGGCCCAGTGGCATCAAGAGGGTGGTCCCACCCAGGAACAATTCCGACAGGAACAGAAGACCTGTCCCTCCCTCGAGGGACTCCGGCAGCAAGCCCTCGCCCAGAGCGCAGGAGACACCGCAGGGGCCCACTGGATTTATTGGGACAATGACCTGCTCTACAGCGAACAAAGAATTGCGGAGCTGGGGGCCAGTCGGGTGCTGGTGGTGCCCCTCCGCTTCAGAGACTTCCTTTTGAACTTAGCGCACGATGTCCCCCTTGCTGGACACTTGGGACAAGACAAAACATACAACCGCCTGGTAACACACTTTTACTGGCCCAAAATGGGAAATGATGTCTCCAACCACTGCCAGGCCTGCCCCACCTGCCAGGCCAGCGGGAAGAGCGTCCGAAAGATCAAAGCACCCTTGCAACCCTTTCCCGTCGTCACCACCCCGTTCGAACGGGTGGGAATAGACATTGCGGGGCCCCTAGACCCCCGAACGGCCCAGGGGCACCGGTTCATCCTAGTCCTGGTGGACCACGCCACCCGGTATCCCGAGGCCATTCCTCTTCGGACCGTGACAGCACCCGTGGTGGGCCGAGCCCTAATGGGGATCTTCTCTCGAGTGGGCTTCCCCCGGGAGGTCGTCAGCGACAGGGGCACGAACTTTATCTCAAAGTACATGAGGTCCCTCTGGCAGCAGTGCGGGGTCACCTACCGGTTCACGACCCCTTATCACCCGCAAGGAAACGGACTGGTCGAGCGGTTTAACCGCACTCTCAAGGGGATGATCATGGGCCTGGAAGAACCCCTACGCCGCCAATGGGACGTGCTGCTCCCGTGCCTCCTCTTCGCCTATCGAGAAGTTCCCCAGAAATCCCTCGGCTTCAGCCCCTTCGAGCTCCTGTACGGACACCCCGTCCGGGGCCCCCTCAGCCTGGTCAAGGAAGGATGGGAGATGGCCCCCCAGAAGACCCCTTCGGGCGTCTATAAGTATCTCCTGACCCTCCGCAATCAGACCCAGCGATTCCGGGAACTCGCCAAAGCCAACCTGGAGGCCAGTCAGGAGGACATGAAGAAATGGTACGATCAACATGCCTCCTCCATCGAGTTCGAACCAGGCCAGCAAGTATGGGTGATGTCTCCAGTCGAACCTTGTGCCCTGCAGGACAAATGGACAGGACCCTTCAAGGTGGTAGAGCGCAAGGGCCCTGTCACCTACCTAATAGACATGGAATCCCCCCGGAACCCACTCCGAGTCCTCCACGCCAACAGACTCAAACCCCACTTCGTACGCTCGGAGCTCAGCCTACTAATGGCAACAGATAGTGGAACAGAAGAAGACTCTGAGCCCCTCCCTGACCTACTGAGGACCTGTGAAAAAGATGGCTCAGTGGAAGGGGTCAGACTCTCCGAGGCCTTGTCCCCAGAACAACGCCAAGACTGTCGGGCTCTCCTGCTACAATATGCGAACCTGTTCTCCCTCACCCCAGGGGTCACCCCCTGGTGCCTTCACGACGTGGACACTGGGGATAGTCCCCCTATTCGACACAGGGCGTACCGAGTGCCAGATCGGGTGCGCACCTGCATCCAGGACGAAGTCTCTAAAATGCTGGCCCTAGGAGTGATCGAGCCTTCCGACAGCCCCTGGGCCAGCCCAGTCGTACTGGTCCCCAAGGCTGCCGCCCCGGGCGTCGCCCCCGAGCTCCGGTTCTGTGTAGACTATCGGGGCCTGAACGCTGTTACCCGAACCGACGCTCACCCATCCCCCGGGCGGACGAGCTGGTTGACCGCATGGGAGCTGCCCGCTATCTGAGCATCTTCGATCTAACAGCAGGCTACTGGCAGATCGGCCTCACCCCCAGGGCCCAAGAACGATCCGCCTTCTCTACCCCGGATGGCCACTACCACTTCAAAGTGATGCCATTCGGCATGAAAAATGCTCCAGCGACCTTCCAACGCCTTGTGAACCAGGTACTGGCGGGCCTCGAAGAATTCAGCGCCGCCTACCTGGACGATATCGCTGTGTACAGTCGTCACTGGGCAGACCACCTTCACCACCTCCGAGAAGTCCTGCACGCCCTCCAGCAGGCCGGCCTCACCATCAAAGCCAGCAAATGTCAGGTTGGCCAGGGGTCCGTGACCTATCTCGGACACCAAGTGGGGAGCGGACTGGTGGCCCCCCTTCAGCTCAAGATCGCTGCCATCCAGTCCTGGCAACCTCCTGTCACCCAAACCGAGGTCCGAGCCTTCCTAGGGCTCACCGGATACTACCGGCGGTTTGTAAAAGACTATGGCAGCATTGTGGGGCCCCTCACAGAGCTCACATCCAAGAAAAACCCCAAAACCGTCAACTGGACTCCGGACTGTCAAGCGGTCTTGGAGAAGTTGAAGGCCGCCATGTGCACCGCCCCCCCGTGCTCCAGGCCCCCGACTACAGCCAAGAGTTCATCGTCCAGACGGACGCCTCGGATCATGGCGTTGGGGCAGTACTCTCTCAACTCAACGCCGAGGGAGTCGATCAACCAGTGGCCTTCATCAGCCGACGCCTGCTGGCCCGAGACCAGCGCTGGAGCACCATCGAACGGGAGGCCTTCGCAGTGGTATGGGCCCTCAAGAAACTCCGGCCCTACCTCTTCGGTACCCATTTCAGGGTACAAACAGACCATAGACCCCTGCAATGGCTGATGCAGATGCGGGGGGAGAACCCAAAACTGTTGCGATGGTCCATCTCCTTGCAGGGGATGGACTTCACTGTGGAGCATCGCCCTGGCCAAGACCACGCCAACGCGGACGGCCTGTCACGCTTTTTCCGCCTCGGCGAAGAGAGTACCCAAGAAGATGGGTGACTCTCCCTGCCTTCAGCTGGGGGGGGGGGCGCATGTTGGACAGGCCTCGTGAAGGGGCCGCTCCCTCCCTGCATAATAAGGACCGAACACCGGCTCTCCCGGTGTCACCAGAAGAACCACCCCGGCAACCCACAGAAGCAACCCGCAACCCGTCCCCAACGGGACGCCTGCTCCCGAACACACCGACATCGGCCGGCCCGGGCCACCGCCAGCAGCATTGCCCCGGCCCAGCCGCCATCTTGGACACTGCACCACGAGGCCGCGTGGCCTCAGCTCGACCCCAACCCTGGGCCTGGCCAGGCCCCGACATCGAGGCACCACCATCCACCCAGGAGGTGAAGAGACCACTTGGCAGGTCAATGGGAGAACGGAGTGTCGATGGCTCTCCCCCAACAGGTGCCGAGCGCTGGCTCCACCCCCCTGCTGGGTGTCTGGACTCCCTCATCCCGGACCTCCCGACCTCCAAGAGCGAGGGTCCGGACATCAAAGGAGGCCAGACCTATAACTGGGGCAGCTCCAGAGCAGGAAGGCAGTTGTATCCTGGAGTCGAGAGACACCTTGAAGAACTCATCCTTGACGGACTGCTGGCGCTGCCGCAGCCCTGCCTTGTGAACCTTCGCTCCTGCCTGTTGGCGCTGCCGCGGCCCTTTGCAACCTACATCGTCGTCGGGACCTGCTGGCGCTGCCGCGGCCCATCTTTGTGAGTCATCGTTCCTGCCTGCTGGCGTTGCCGCGGCCCTCTGCAACCTACATCATCGTCGGGACCTGCTGGCGCTGCCGCGGCCCATCCTTGTGAACCATCGCCTTGCCTGCTGGCGCTGTCGCGGCCCTTCTCAAACGAGACTTATCATCCTAGCCTGCCGGCGCTGCCGCGGCCCGACCTTCCAGAACTCCGAGCTCGAGGATTGTGAGCTACCCATCCTTCCACCCCCGTACCAGACCGGTACCAAGACTGTCCCGCTACCCTTTTCCCCCTCAGAGACTAGAATTGAGAGGACCCTCATGTCCCGATCACTGTACCGTTGATAGCCTTGCTTCAAGAATCGTATATAAAGAGAGTTGACCTCATCCTTGTGTGGTGTCCATCTGTGGGGGGGGGGGGGGGGGGGGGGGGGGAAGTTACTTGTCTGTACGATCGCTGGAGACGGCCCTCACCGGAGGCCTCTCCCCCTGTCCTCGGCCGACCCTCCGGGTCCCCGTCTAACATCGGTGCACACCATGGCCAGTTGGCCGTGGTGGACCGGAAGTATTTGTTTTCTAGGAACCAAAGGTTTTTGAGTAGGCAGGTGAGGGCTTTGCGTACTCACGGCACGTTGACACAGTGGAAGATCATGTGACTCAAAATCAATCTCTAAGTCGGAGTCCGACCTTGAACAGAAAAGGACCCTTTTTCTTCGGCAGCGAAAGCTTCCAGATCTTCCACTTCTGGTTCGATATCTTCTTGGCCAAAGATAGAAGGCATGTGTTCCATGTCAGGTATCTGCAACTCTCTGCATTGTGCCCGACGGTCCCGCAAGGTTTTTTTAGAACGAAACTATCAACAGGCTTCATAATCTTTTTGTTTGTGCTTGGGGACAAGCCTGGATTGCAGACCTCGTGAGGGTCGGTCCGCAGGTACTTTGAATGGCACTGAGGACAGAATCTAAATGGAGTCCGTTCCATCAGCAGAGTATCATCGATGGAGTTGAATGAGTGTAAAGAAGCGCGGATGGGAGAGTACTGAAAGCCGGGATTGGAGTGTTACGACCTGACAAATTAAAATTCCCAGAATTTCAATACGAAAACGTGCTTGAAAACAATACAGACGAGGATACAGTGAATTAAGCACTGAGAGGATCCCATAAACGGTCTCGAACAGGAGTACAGTAATACACGTCCAAACCCGATGGCAGAAAGAAAACAATCTAACAATGGAGTTGACGCCCATGCACACTATTACCAAGAGGAGGACCCACCTTAACTCATGACTCGCAAGACTTCATTAAAGAAAAACAACTTGCAAGTCTCCTGACCCAACACTAGATGGCAGAAGTATGCAAAGCAAGAGTATCAATAGCCATACATGCCTCAAACATAACTTTACAAGTATAGAAAAATCAGACTGACTGTATGAGTGTGACAGTGGGTGTGTGAGAGGCAGTATGGGTCAATAAGTGGGTGTGTGAGAGGTTGTATGAATGGGTGAATATGTGTGTGAGTGGCTTTATTGGTGACTGTGGTGACAGTGTGAGTGGCACTATGGGTGAAAGAGTGCGTGTGTGAGTGGCTGTATGGATGAGTGGTTGTGTGACTGGCTGTATGAGTGAGTGAGTGTGTGTCAGTAGTTGTATGGTTCTGTATATGGGTATTTAAGTGGTTGTGTGGGTGTGTGAGTGGGTATATGAGAGGTTGTATTGGGTGTGAGTGGTTTTGTGGATGATGCCATTTGGGATGTCATAAGTGATGTCACTGACCATGCCATGAGTGATGCAATATGCGAGGTCATAAGCAGTGCATTGCAGGTGCGTAAGTTATAGTTAGCTCAGGTAACTGTAATTGCTGAATTTCAATGGTTTTGTACGGGTGAAATTTGAGTCTAACTATAACGTCCCAGTTACCTTTGTTTTCTTTGAGTGAATGTATACAGTCTTTGAAATTCTATTTCCTAACTTTAACGCTCCTGTAACCTTTGTTTTTTTCAATGAATAACAACAGTTTTGTACATTTTATTTCCTAACTGTAACCTTTCAGAGTGGGTGTGTGAGTGGCTTTATAGGTAGGCGAGTGGGTGTGGGTTGGCTGTATGGGTCGGTAAATGACTATATGGGTGTGTACATAGCTGTGTAAGTGGGTGTAGGAGTGCCTGTGTTCATCTGTAAGTGTCTGAGTGGGTCTGTGAGTGGTTGCATGAGTGTGTGTGTGGATCTGTGAGTGGGTGCATGAGTGTCTGAGAGGGTCTGTGAGTGGATGCGTAAGTGTGTGAGTGTTTCTGTGAGTGGGTACGTGGGTCTGTGCAGGAGTGTCTATGATGGTCTATGAGAGGATAACTGAGTCTCTGGGTAGGTGAGTGAGTGGATGGGTGTGTGAGCGGCTAAGTGGGTCTGTGAGTGGTTGTGTGAGTCTCTGAGTGGGTTTGTGAGTAGGTGACTGAGGGTCTATGTGGGTCAGTCAGTGGGTGCGTGAGTATAGGGGAGGATCTGTGAGTGGGTGCATGAGTCTCTGAGTGGGTCTGTGAGAGGGTGCAAGACTGAGTGGGTCTGTGAGTGGGTCTGTGAGTGTGTGCATGAATGTGTGACTAGGTGTGTGAGTCTCTGAGTGGGTAAATAAGTGCTTGAATGGATCTGTAAGTGGATGTATGAGTGTCTGAGTGTGTCTGTCAGTGGGTACTTAATGTCTCTCAGTGGGCCTGTGAGTGGGTGCTATAAACACATCACAGATGTATCAATGTTTGCAGCAAGATGACAGAACATAAACTTAAATATGTACTAAAGAAAATGATAACAGTACCTGAGGCCTGTCAGACACATATTTCGCACAATGGCGGATAAGACGTATGGCTTCCATGCTGGTGTCTGGGAAAGCTGCATTACATGCAAACTCTGACAAGCACTTCACTGCATCCTGAAATGAATCTATTGTAGCTGGAAAGTGTTTTTCAAACACAATCGCTGTAATAAAAAGGGTGATAAATATGAATAGTGCAAATGAAAGTTCAGGTGTGATGAGAACATTCTATATACTATGCTGCTTGTAACGGAATGTTCCCCTAACTAACGTAAAAGACAAATTTCAGATGCTTTCCTACCCAGGAAAATGGATGTAAAATAAAAACAAGACAAATATTATAAAACAGATAAATACCAAATAAATACAAGACTATGGGGGTCAATCTAATTTTCAGTGGGGGGCCTGTTTCTGCACCAGGGCGATGGAGCAATTTACTGAACTGACCAAAATAGCAGGGGCTGCATTGCAAATGGCCCCATAAATTCCGAGGGACCTGGTAATGGCAGGTGAAATCCTTTTGTGAAAAACTCATACAGAACATGCCGGCATTGGTGTGGAAATACTGATTTATACATTTTGTTCCCCATAAATGTGCAATTCTCATTATTTCTCTTCCACTATAATTACTGCAAACGCTGGTAGCAGTAAGTCTGGGGTGGAGACAACATGTGAACTTTTTTACCACTTTTACTGCAACCCTAAGGGTCTGGTTCCTCGAAAAGAAGGAAATCGCTCATGCTGGTTTCCTGCAATGTTTGGAGAAAATTTTCAATTGTGTGGAAATTTACAAAGTTTTCCAAGACCATGCTTGAGGAGTTGCAACAATTGCAGGTTTCTAGGAGTACTTTTGAGAACTTTTTTAGATTTACCATTTATGACAAAGTGTAGGCGTTTATGCAGGAGTAAATGTACATGAGGTATATTTACACATTGGAATCATATTTCACATGTGATAAAAGGAATACGTAGGTGCGGTAGAATAAACTACTTACTTTTGGTAATTTTCTTTCTAGTGAGTTTCAGCAGGTGAAACACTAAATCAAAAAACTCAACGCATAAGCTCTTACAAACCGATAGGTGGCACCAACAGCTTTCATCATGACTCCAATCTGCTTCCGGACAATGGTCCCCTTCAGGGCATCCTACAAGCCGCAGCATGTCTCACCCATGATCTGAGGAAATATGATCATATCACCCCCATCCTGAAGTAACTCCACTAGTTCCCTTAATTGGATCGCACCATTTTAATAACCAGTTGCATCATTTACAAAGCCATCGAAACCCACACCTCTGTCTATCAGTCTGAAAAGCTCACTATCTCTGTTGGCTCTTGGCACACCAACAGCCAGGATACACTGCCTAACTGGACACAAGGAAGGAAAAATGGGAAATATAAGGCACCAGGCCTTTTCATCTACGCACTTAGTATCTGGAATAATATCCCATATCCATTAGGACTGCATACATATAGGGTTAATCACTGGCTTACCAGATATTGGGGTACTTTAATCCAATCCTGCTCATAATCGGAATGAACCAACATGCTGAAAATATGCCACCTGGGACTACATGGGCTTTTTGCACATTCATTGTCAGACCTTGAAATTTAGATATTGGGAATTTGTTGCAGACTTGTTTCGCCTTAGGTGTTGGCAAAATAATTGTGTGGATGAACTGACGTTTTAATGAGTTTTGGGAACTACAATGACGTGGAGCATGCCGCGCACAAAATAGAGTTTAGCTTTGGAATATTTACGATAAATGAAAGGGTGACTCTTCCTCAAGGCAAAGACTTGCCAGTCACATCACACCTGTCAAAGTGTTCTGCTGTGCTCCTTGTCTTTGGGTGCAATAATAAATATTGATTTAATTCACATTACCGTGCAGGGGTACCACCTTTACTCTGTGTATTTATGGTATTTGTAAAGCAAGAACCTAGACAACGACAGCGGACAACTCTAGGGTCAGAGGCTAGAATACAGTCAGCAGATGATCTGAGAGGTAGCTGGCTTATGGACTAATACATCATCCTGGTGTAATGTTCTTTAAAGAGATGTGTCTTAAACTCTTTCTTCTATAATGACATGTCTTTTTAATATGGAATCCACTTGCAACCCAAATAATTGATCCTGATTGAAAGGAACATTAATGAGGTTCAGCTGCATCTCTGGAGAATCCTGGCAACCCTGAAGAGGGTCTTTGAAGTTCTCTGGCACATACTTGGACATGCTCTACAGCTGGGTACAAGCTCAAACTTTCAGTTTCAGACCAGGTTTCCACCATAAAGTCTCCTCTTTCACAATAACATGCATTTTAGCTTTATGGTGATCTGCCACATTCTGGGTGACTCAAAGGTATTTTGCTATCTCATCTGCTGTTGAAGCCTTCACTGAATAGGGTTTGAATGATGGGTCCTCCAGGGATTGCCTCCCTCCTAAGTGGGGATTTGCCCATAATAAGTGTATTGGAATTCCAGCTCATGGTCCGGGCAGAAGTCATTGTGACATGAGTGAAGTGGAGAAGGCAACTGCAGTGGTGGGTCTGGTGGCAGAGGTACATGATTAGTGTGCTTGGGGTAATACTTCTTAGGAATGGAAAACATAATCAGTACCTCAGATATGGCCTTCTCAAAAGTTATTTTCTCTTTTTTTTGGAGGTGCTCAGGTTGTATCTTGCTGTGGTGAGCAAGCATCATCTTTGGCTGAGGATGAATATATATCCCGCTCTGCCTGACATAAGGCAATTGATACAAGGAGTTGGTTCACTTGATGTTGAGGAGGGCATAAAAAAACGGTCTGTGCCTCATGGCCAAGTCAGCATGGTTAGGCTTCAAGGCTTGAAGCCCTATGCTTGAGGTTTCTCTGGAACATAGGTGGCTGTCGGTGCCAAGTCGGCTCATGATTAGTACTCTTTGCCAGCTTCAAGTCCCCTTTAGTGCAGGCTTGTGGCTTGAATCCTAGCTCCCTTGAGATTAGTGCTTAGGCTGGTTTCGAGATTCTTGTTGCAGTTGAGCCCCGGGAAGGACGCTCCTCCAATGATGGCAATGATGTGGAGGTATTCAGTGCAGTCTATGAGCCAGATGTACTACCCTTTTTTGCGGCCACAAACGGGAAATAGCATTTGCAACTCCCACTATTAGGAAGGGGCGCCCCTTCCTAATAGCGAGTCACCATGCCATGTACAATTGTTTTGCGACCGCATTTGTGGCTGCAAAACACTTGCAGTTTGCCTACTTCAAGTAGGTGGTAAACTACTCACAAACTGTAAGGGGTTCCCAGGGGACCCCTTTCCCTTTGTGAGTATGAGAGAAAAAATTTTTATGAGCATGCAGTGGTCGCGGTGCTTTGGAGCAGAACACACTCGGAGTTGGTTACCAGTACAGGCTCATCAAGGCTTGATTACGCGGTATTGAGACAGCGGGAGCGGCTACGTACTAATTCCCAATAATACAGTACAGATGGCACATTCTTTTGGACCTTTATGTCTATGCATCCACTAGGCTTCTAGTGGTCATACAACTGTGATCATTTTTTTTTTAAACTGACTGAAAATATGACGTGCTCGGCTATTGTTTCCACCCTCGAGAAAGTCCTTTCGGACGAAACACGTGTCGGCTGCCCATTTCTCTTGTGTTGGAATTGCTGATATGGAATAAAGGATACACATAAGGAAATTGAAATAAATGTATGGACTATGATGGTCAATGCCTGTGATACAGATTTGGACTAATTTTTTGATGTGCCTCGGCATTTGTGCAATATGTCCCAGGACCCACTGCCTCCCCTTTTCTTTTTTAAATGCATCCCCTTTTTTTCCTTTAAGGAAAACGGGATGCATTAAAAAAAAAGGCTGCTTTATTTAAAAGCAGTACCAGACATGGTGGTCAGCTGGCCCCAGCAGGCCACCATCCCTGGGAGTGCTAGCCATTCCTAATGGGGGATGGGGGCAAATTGAGCCTGCCTCATTAATATTGATGAGGCATGCAATTTGCGACCCCATTTGGATTCTCAAAAAGTGTCTGTGACACTGTTATACATCCCAATTTGCAAGTCGCAAATGCGATGACATTTGCAAGTCGCAAATTGGTGAGTCGTACATCTGGCCCTATGTTCTGTATGCAGGTTTCAATGGGGCTCCTGGAGTTGGCTCATCTCAGTAGTGTGAAAGTTCTCTGATGACCATGTTTCTGTGTTCCGAACTCCTTGGCCCAGCGAGATACCGGATGGACCTTGTCTCTCCCCATTGAGAGTACATTTCCATGATGTCCTCTGCCTTGAGGATGGTCAGTGGCTCTGGAAAGCCTCAGCCCTGTATCTCCTAATGCGCACAACAATGTTTCCTCTGCTATCAAATAGTCTTTTCATTAACCTATTTATTTTTTTGATGGCCTGGAAGGTTGAACAGCTCGATTCCTCATGATCTATGGGTACGCAGAGGTTACAGAACCTATGGTAGTCTGATCGCAGTAACTTACTGCTGTACCTGGGGTTAAACTTGAAGGGGAGCGTGTTCTCTATACCCCCCTCCGCTCTGGCAGCAATAAAAAAACGTTGGACTTGGTCGATTCCAGGCCCATCAATTGACTATGTCTTCTCTATTCATTGGAAGCAATTTGGTTATCTGAAGGTGAACAACTGGTCTTTTTTAGCTTGATGGTCTCACAGCTTCAAAAGCACACCTGAACCCAATGGCAGAGAAAAATTTGAGGTGGAGTATTTGCCTTACTGCATTGTGGGTTTTGGAGAAAAATCACAATTTACCTCGAAACCAAAACTTATATTCTGAAGGAAAACAAATAGATGTCAGGAGCATGCAAAGAATGTAATCCACATCTACACGTGCTACAAATTTTTTTTTGGTAGATATGTCTAACTGCAGATTTCTCACCTGATGAATCGATACCAGAGTGATACTCCATCCAAGAAGATGGGTTTGAGGAGAGGACTTTACACAAGGTAGTCGTGCAGCACTGAGCAGGCAAAATTACTCTCCCTGTGGACAGATGCCCATGTGGCTGCTTCGCAGGTGTCTACAATTGGCAGGATCCGAGCAAAGGCAGTCGCTTAACTTTCACTTGGATAAAAGAAGCTATAGGGCCCTCAGGATAATCCTTTTTGGTCAAGGGGGAGCAAAGTCTAATTCTTCGTATTTCTGTTCATTATTTGCATAAATTATTATTGTCAGTAGCATGTATCCAGCTACATCCAAGCGGCCACCCTAATCTGGCGTCCCCGCGTGGTCTAAGTCAGTCCTGACTTAGACCTCGCGGGGCCGCGGGATAAGGGTGGCCGCTTGGATGTAGGTGGATTCAGTGCTACTGACCCACTAGGAATATTAACGGGAGCTTGCTACTGCACGGACAATAATAATTTATACAAATACTGAACAGAAATACGAAGAATTGATTGTGCGTTTTTTCTATTAGCCCAATCCGTAACAGGCTGGGACGGAATTACAACCAGCCAGGAGGTGGAAAACGATTTTGAGTATTACCACAAAGCCCTGAGGAAGTCGTGGGTAATCCTCCCGAACGACGAAACACGTGTTGGCTAAAGCTGGAACGCCCTTTTTTTACATTAAAAAAGAATACATTGTGTCAATGTTCATGTGGAATTGGAATAACAAATTAATCTGTTGAGATATGTACTGTGGTGTGCTAGGCTCCTGTTCAACGGTCATCGATACATATGGCATGCATCAAGCATGTTAGAAGAAACAAATTGAGGTACCACTGCAATATGATGAAGTGAGCAGGGGGACATATATGAGAAAGCTCTTTTGAGAAACGAATCCGAACAGGTGATTAGAATAACAAAGGGGGATCAGGCAAAGTAAGAAAGGCCATAAAGGCCCAAAACCTCTCGGGGGAGGAGGGGGGGTGGGGGGGGGGGGGGGGGTTGGAGTGTTGCACTTTACAAATGCTGTTTGAGTGACTTATTGAAAAAGGCATGCAAGCAACCCTTAAGGGTGCCCAGAGCAAAGGCTTGTTGGGCCAAAGATAATATGAACATAAGAACATCAGTTGAAGCAGTCTGTAGAGTGTCAATTTGCTTTTCATCAAACCAGGAGTCAAAGTTTACTCAGTGGCCTCATTTTATAGATGTCATGGAAGGACACATAGTAGCCAAAATTACACCTCCTTCCTCCCATGGTGGCTCAAAGCCGCTCAGTTAGTTCTGCTCAATCTGCACGCACAAAGGTGTATATTGTGGAGGTTTAGGATTGAAACCCTGCCTTGCTACTGGGATAGCAGATCCTCCAGAAGAGCAAGTTGAAGAGGTGGGCAGATGCACAGGGTCAACAATTAGAAGAACCAGGCCCTACTGGAGCAACATAGGGAAATCAGAGTAAGATGTACTCATTCTCTGCTGAATTTCCTTAAGACCCGTGGGGTCAGTGGGAAGGTGGAAATGCTTACAGGAGGCAGGAGCCTACCAAAGAGTTAACACATCTCCTAAAGGTCGCCTAACAGGTGTACTCTAGAGCACAGAAGGCTGGACATTCAGTGTTTTCAGAAGGCAAAGAAACCCTGTGCTGCCACTGGGTACAGACGCCACTCTTGATCAGCGAGAAGACCCCTAATATGCTTGTTCACTCTGATGTTGAAGGATCAAACCAGATAACTGACCATCAGGGAAATCCTGTGAAGTGACTGCCAGTGCTATAGCTTAGGAGCCTCTGGAAAGAGGACACAAGACCTCTACTCCACCTTGCTTGTTGCAGAACAACATGGCGATTGTGTTATCCATCAGCAACCGTCCTTGATAGATGGCTGAAAGGCCTTTAGCATCAAACAGATGATCATAAAAACTAGAATATTTATATGATGACCTCGGATCTCCACCTTGTCTAGGTGATATCCCCAGCCCAGAGAAGGATGCATCTGTCACTAGTGTGAACTCTGGAGGGAGCAAGGAGAGCTGTCTGCCAAATGTCAGTTTGGCATCCATCATAGCTCCTGCGCTGCCTCGTCAGATACTCACATTTTGACCAAAAGGCACCCTATTACTGAGTTCACTGCAGCCACAGTTTCCACTAAATGGCCTTGTAAAGACGAGGTCTCTACTCATGGTTTACCAATATGTATTTATTGCTTGAGAAGTAGATATAGGGCTGAAGTGACCAGCAGATCAACACCAACTGCCTTCAGCGTTTTGCTCCCTTCATCATCACATTCCAATCCTGACACTCCACATTACATCATAGAATGAAAGTTCAATATTCCACCTGACATTGAAAAATACAATAGAAAGAATATGCATCATGTAAAAACTAAACACAAAATATCTCCCCTTTTCACAACCCCCACCCCCAAAAAAAACACAAGAACATATTAAAGAATGAAAAATTGATAAAAACAGAACAGAATCTGCACCTACACAAAATATACTAGAATTCACTAACAAGATCTAATGTAACAATGGTATACGGTGCAAGGCACAAGTTACTACTTGTGTAACAATATATCTGCAAGAGACATTAGTTAGTTAGTTAGTGATAGATTCCTTACATTAGAAAATCCCCAGGCGTCAGACTGGATCCGGAAAGCTTTCGTCAGCAGTACCCCTGCACGTCGATAGGCGTCGTCATACAGCTCCGCGTGTATTGTTGGCGTCGTATTTGCCGGGATGACGTCACTGGAGCTACTTAGACGTGCCCACGCATGCGGACGTCAGTTCTGTACAGAACTTTCGGTAACAGGAACGCAGAGTCATGTAAGATACTGACCACTGGTGCATAGAAACTAGGGCCTGAAAGGATGACCTAGAAATCAGTTTGCAGGACGGAGAGGATGGGTGGGGCGGTAAGGAATCTATCACTAACTAATGTCTCTTGAAGATATATTGTTACACAAGTAGTAACTTGTGCATCTGAAAAAGACATGTTAGTGATAGATTCCTTACCTTAGAATCGATACCCCAGCAATACCAACCCCGGTGGTGGGTCTGCAAACAAGATTACACCAGAAAGTCACAGAGAACAGAACGGCCAAAGAAGTCGTCCCGCCAGACCTGACTGTCAAGGCAATAATGCTTTTAAAAGTGTGCAGCGAAGCCCACGTGGCAGCCTGACAGATGTCTTGCAGGGGGACACAGCGTCCCAATGCAGTAGTAGCTGCAGTCGCCCTGGTAGAATGGGCATGCAGCCCTACCGGAGGTTCCTTTTTAGCCATTGAATAACAGGCCCTGATACACAAGACGACCCAATGTGAGATAGTCCTCTTGTGAACAGCCCAGCCTTTCTTGGTGCCTGCGTAGCCAACAAAGAGCTGGTCATCCACCTGGAATGCTTGTGTGTGATTCAGGTAAAAGGAGAGTGCACGTTTTGGGTTCAGACAGTGGAGCCTCTCTTCCTCTCTGGAAGGGTGCGGAGGCGGAAAGGAAGTGGGCAAGGTGATAGCCTGCCTGATGTGGAAGGCAGTGACAACTTTTGGCAAGAAGGAAGGACAAGTGCAAAGCACAACCTTGTCCGGATGAACCGACAGAACAGGAGGCTTACAAGAAAGAGCCTGAAGCTCACTAACTCTCCTGGCAGAGTTCATAGCCACCAGGAAGGCAGTTTCCAAAGTCAGAAGACGAAAAGGACAATAGTGAAGGTCAAAACAACATTCAAGTCCCACTGAGGCATTATGAAAGGAACAGGAGGGAACATATGTATAATGCCTTTTAAGAATCGCTGTACAACAGGGGACTTGAAAAGAGAAGGCTGATCTGGAAGCCTCAGAAAGGCTGAAATGGCCGAAAGGTAGCCCTTGATAGTGCCCAGAGCAGAGCCCTGCCGGGCCAGAGAAAGAAGGAACAAAAGGACCTCAGAAAGGGGATCCACAGTCTTGGCTGTGCACCATGCCACAAATGTGTTCCACCTGCTGGCCTATACCGATTTAGTGGAGGGACGCCTGGCTGCTAGAATGACATCAGACTTTGGGAGGCAAGTCAAATGGAATCAACTGTAGCCGCTCAATCTCGAAGCATGTAGGTGGAGGCTGGGCAGGTTCGGGTGGAGAACCGTCCCCTGCAGCTGGGACAGAAGATCCTCCCGCAGAGGCAGTTAGATCGGGGGATCCAGCCTAATACTGAGTAGCTCGGGATACCAAACTCTTTGATCCCAGTCCGGAGCCACAAGGATGACTTTGGCACGGTCGCGCCTGATCTTCAGCCCTCTGGGCAGAAGTGGTATAGGCGGAAAGGCGTACAACAGACAGCAACTCCACTCGCGAAGAAAAGCTCCGCTGAGCGAATGCCGCCTTGGAAATTCCAACGCACAGAACTGATGACATTGCACATTCTCTTCGGTGGCGAATAGATCTAACCAAGGCTCTCCCCACTGTTGAAAGAGCCCTTGCACCACCTCCGAGTGAAGACGGCACTCGGCATCCATCAGACACCGGCAGCTGAGTTCTTTAAAGAACCCGCCAGGTGTTGAACCGTCAAGGAAATGCCGTGACGTTCCAGCCATGTCCAGAGGCGCAGAGCCTCCTGACCTAGGGTCCACAACCCCACCAGCTCGGTTTGTTGCAATACCACATGGCTGTGGTGTTGTCCGTGAACACCTGCACTACCTTCCCCCTGACAGAGGGAAGGAATGCCTTCAGTGCAGGAAGGATCGCCCGAAGCTCCAGAAGGTTGATATGGAGCCGGGACTCCGCCGGAGACCAGAGGCCTCTGATCTCCGCCTCTCCCATGTGGCCGCCCCATCCCAGGAGGGACGCATCCGTCACCACTGTGTGCTCCAGTTGGGGAAGGGAGAGGGATCTGCTGTTGACCCAATGCTGATTCGTGAGCCACCACTGCAAATGTAGTGCAGTGCCCTCCGAAATTTGGACGTAATCGGACAGGTTCCCCTGATGCTGCGCCCACTTAAACTTTAGGTCCCACTGCTGAGCCCGCATATGCCACCTAGCATGGTTGGTCAGCAGGATGCAGAAGGCCATGAGTCCCAGCAGCCTCAAGTTCTTCTTGACTGAAACCCAGGACAAGGGCTGAAAGATCGGAATCATAGCCCGAATGTCCTGGACTCACTGTTCGGGAGGATAAACCCGAAACTGCACCGTGCCCAGATCTGCTCCGATGAAGAGGAGCTTCTGGGAGGGAATCAGGTGCGACTTCGGCACATTGATGGAAAACCCCAACTAATGCAGGAGGTCGGCCGTAGTCTGGAGATGGGAGACGACTGTCTGGGGCGAGCCCGCCTGGAACAACCAGTTGTCGAGATAGGTAGAAGACTGAAACCCCTGATCTGCGTAGATGAGCTGCGACCACCGCAATCACCCGAGGGGCGCTGGTAAGGCCAAAGGTGAGCAGGGTGAACTGAAAATGCTCCTGGCCCACCATGAATCGCAGGTAACGCCGATGGGCCGGCAGGACGGGAATATGAAAATAAGCGTCCTGCAGGTCCAGTGTCATCATCCAGTCTTGTGGGTCGAGAGCAGACAAAACCTGAGCCAGATTGAGCATTTTGAACTTCTCCTTTCGGAGGAAGCGATTGACGTTCCGAAGGTCTAAGATGGGACGTAGACCCTTGTCCTTCTTTGGAACCAAGAGGTAGTGGGAGTAACAACTACAACATTCTTCTAGCGTCGGAACGCGCTCAATGGCCCCCTCGGCTAAGAGGGCCGCACCTTCCTGCTGGAGAAGTGCCAAAGGATCCCCCGACGTGGTGGAACTGCAGTGGCATGGCTGGGGGCTAGACTCTAAGGGGAGGGGGTAGCCCCTTCGAACAATCTCCAGAACTTGCGGAAGAATAAATCTTCTTGCCAAACTGCTCCAATTTCTTGGATTCCTTGTCTGGTGGAGCAGAAGGAAACACACTCAGGGACGCCGAGGACTAAACCACCAAACTCTCAGGTGTAGGGTGCTGGGTAAGGAAGGCAGGGTCGCCTGGACCGGGCGATGGTGTCGGCCCACATACTTGTCCACAGGGGCCCCTGTGTTGGGCCAGGACCAAGTGTCCAGAAGCACATCAGTAAGTGCATCGTTAAACGGCAACAGCGGTCCTGTAGAAGAAGAAGCTGGCCGAAGCACTTCAGTCAGCAGGTTTGTCCTGACAGCCACTGTGGGGAGCTCAGGACCAAGAGCCTTGGCCGCCCTACATAGCACAGTGGAAAAGGAACCACTCTCCTCCATAGTAGCTGAGGGGATGGTGAACCAGGCACCAGAGTGAAATCCGGGTCACCGGCCTCCGCCTCCTCATCCCAGTCGGGGACAGACTTGCACTGTGCTGCGAAACGGTCTTCAAACCCTTCCCAGTCCTCCCCTTCCTCCACAAGTGGACAAGGACGTGAGTGAAGAAAAGGGTAAAAGTCCCCCATTGGCATCGAGATCGGCGTCGGAAAAGAAGTCAACGCCGGCGTCGGTGCCGCCGGCATCGGCGACCTCTATATCAGTGGAGGCTATACGGGGTCCACTGGCAAGAACGGGGAGCCTTGGCCGAAGCCATGGAGGCCTCTGGGCGTCGGGGCCAGAGCCGGCGACATCGAGGAACGCGGAACAGTGGGGCCCGCGGGGCCCGAAGGCGATCCATCGGGGCAGCACGGGGCGAAGATACGTGCCATTGCAGACACGAACTCTTGCAATTCGGCTGGAGTTGCTGATGGACCCCGGAAAGGTGGGTAAGCAAACGGTAACTGCTAAGGATTCATTGGAGTCTCAGGGGCAGTTCCACCTGCCCCCTCAGCTGTGTCCACTGACCGGCGAGGGGACAACGAAGAGCGGCGACGCTTCTTTGACTTTTTGTGCTTCGCCTCACCTGGCTTCGAGTGCGAAAACTTCAAATGACGGTGCTTGCTCTGCGACCGGGCCCTCAACCTCCCACGGTACCGGGGCCTGAAACGACATGGGGCCGACTCCCAGGCCTCCAGCAACTTTCGGCACCGCTCCCGCAAAGTTTTCGGGTCCATGTGGGAACACGACTCGGTGTCGTGGTCACGCCCCAGGCAGAAGAGACACTCACGGTGCGGGTCCGTAAGCGACATCGTGCGAGGACAGGCCTCACAAAGCTTGAAACCGGGCATTTTTATGCACCAAGAGTACGTTTACTTACAAATTATATCAAACAAATACTTTAGTCAACAAGTGACGGGGTACCACTCTCTCCTGATCTGCGCTTGCTGGTGCGGAAAAAGAAAGAACTGACATCAGCGCGCGTGGGCGCGTCTAAGTAGCTCCAGTGATGTCATCTCGGCGAATACGACGCCAACGACACATGCGGAGCCGTACGACGACGCCTATCGACGCCCAGGGGTATTGCTGACGAAAGCTTTCCGGATCAAGTCTGACGCCTGGGGATATTCTAAGGTAAGGAATCTATCACTAATGTGTCTCTTTCAGACGCACAAGTTACTACTTGTGTAACGATATATCTGTAAGAGACATTAGTTAGTGATAGATTCCTTACCGTAGAATATTCCCAGGCGTCAGACTGGATCTGGAAACTTTTGCGTAGCAATACCCCTGCGCGCCGGTAGGCGTCGTCTGCGGCTCCGCGTCCGTCGTCGGCGTCGTGAGCGCCGGGATGACGTCGTCGGAGTACTTAGACGGCGCCCATGCGCGCTGACGTCAGTTCTGATAACACAGCTTTTCCGCGCCAGATACGCAGAGCCATGATAGAACTAACACTGGTGCCATGAAACTAGGGCCCTGAAAGGGGATGACCTTAACCCTAGATATCGGTTCGCAGAACGGGGAGGATGGGTGGGTCGGTAAGGAATCTATCACTAACTAATGTCTCTTACAGATATATCGTTACACAAGTAGTAACTTGTGCATCTGAAAGAGAAACCTTAGTGATAGATTCCTTACCTTAGAATAGATACCCCAGCAATACCAACCCCGGTGGTGGGTCTGCGAACCAATATCACACCAGAAAGTCCTGGAGGACGGAACGGCCAAAGAAGCCATCCCTCCGGACTTGACTGTCCAGGCAGTAGTGTCTTGCGAACGTGTGCAGCGAGGCCCACGTAGCTGCCTGGCAAATGTCCTGCAAGGGGACACCGCGGCCCAGGGCAGTTGTCATTGCCGTGGCCCGAGTGGAGTGAGCCCGCAATCCAGCTGGGGGCTCCTTCCTCGCCATGGAGTAACATGCTTGGATACACAAGATGATCCACCTAGAGATGGTCCTCTTGTGCACAGCCTTTCCCTTCTTCGCGCCCACGTAACCAACGAAGAGTTGGTCATCCACCCGGAATTGGCGTGTGCGATCTAGGTAGTAGGAGAGCGCACGTTTGGGATCCAGACGGTGGAGCCTCTCCTCCTCTTTCGAGGGATGCGGAGGCGGAAAGAAGGTGGGCAAAGTGATGGACTGCCCGATGTGGAAGGCCGTGACAACCTTGGGCAGAAAGGAAGGTCATGTACGTAGCACCACCTTATCAGGATGAACAGACAGGAAAGGTGGAGAAGAAGAAAGAGCCTGGAGCTCACTCACCCTCCTGGCAGAGGTGATGGCAACCAGGAAGGCCGTCTTTAGAGTAAGCAGACGAAGAGGGCAGTTATGAAGCGGCTCAAAGGGAGCACACATCAGATAGGTGAGAACCAGATTCAAGTCCCACTGGGGCATCACGAAGGGAACAGGAGGGAACATGTGCGTGATGCCCTTCAGAAATCTACTCACAATAGGGGACTTGAATAAAGAAGGCTGATCTGGTAGCCTCAAGAAGGCTGATAGAGCAGAAAGGTACCCTTTAAGAGTGCCCAGAGCAGAGCCCTGCTGGGCAAGGGAAAGAAGAAAGAGCAGCACTTCCGAAAGGGGTGCAGAGAGAGGATCCACAGCCTTTGCTGTGCACCATGCCACAAATCTGTTCCACCGGCAGGCGTATACCGACTTTGTGGAGGGACGCCTGGCTGCCAGAATGATATCACAGACTTCGGGAGGCAAGTCAAATGGCCTCAACTGCCGCCGCTCAATCTCCAAGCTTGTAGGTGGAGACTGGACAGGTTCGGGTGCAGGACCGTCCCCTGCTGCTGCGACAGAAGGTCCTCCCGAAGAGGCAGACGAATCGGGGGATCGACTGACATGCTGAGTAGCTCGGGATACCAGTACCTTCGTGCCCAGTCCGGAGCCACAAGGACGACCTGGGCCCGGTCGCGCCTGATCTTCTTCAGCACTCTGGGCAGAAGTGGTATAGGCGGAAAGGCGTACAACAGACCGCAGCTCCACTCGCGACGAAAAGCGTCTCCGAGCGAGTGCCGCCTTGGAAATTCCAACGCGCAGAACTGCTGACATTGCGCGTTCTCTTCTGTGGCGAATAGATCTAACCAAGGCTCTCCCCACTGTCGAAAGAGACCTTGCGCCACGTCCGAGTTCAGACGCCATTCGTGATCCATCATGCACCGGCGGCTGAGTTCGTCCGCCCTGGCATTCAGAGAGCCTGCCAGGTGTTGAACCACCAGGGTCACGCCCTGATGTTCCAGCCACTGCCAGAGGCGCAGAGCCTCCTGGCAGAGGGTCCACGACCCCACACCGCCCTGTTTGTTGCAGTACCACATGGCGGTGGTGTTGTCGGTGAACACTTGCACTACGCTCCCCCTGACAGAGGGGAGGAATGCCTTCAGTGCAAGACGAATCGCCCGCAGCTCCAGAAGGTTGATGTGGAGCCGGGACTCCGCCGGAGACCAGAGGCCTCTGATCTCCGCCTCTCCCATGTGGCCTCCCCAGCCCTGGAGGGACGCGTCCGTCACAACTACGTGCTCCGGCTGGGGTAGGGAGAGGGGTCTGCCACTGACCCAGTCGCGGTCCGTGAGCCACCACTGCAGTTGCTTCGCAGTGCCCTCTGAGATCAGGACATGATCGGACAGGTTGCCCTGATGCTGGGCCCACTGAAACTTCAGGTCCCACTGCAGAGCCCGCATCCGCCACCTGGCGTGACGCACCAGAAGGATGCAGGAGGCCATCAGCCCCAGAAGCCGCAGCGTCAACCTGACCGAGACCCGGGATAACGGCCTGAAGACAGGAATCAGAGACTGAATATCCCGAACCCGCTGTTCGGGTGGGTAAGCCCGAAACTGCGCCGAGTCGAGAACCGCTCCGATGAAGAGGAGCTTTTGAGAGGGACACAGGTGTGACTTCGGCACATTGATGGAGAACCCCAGCAAGTGCAGGAGGTCGGCCGTAGTCTGGAGGTGGCTGACGACTGTCTGGGGCGAGCCCGCCTTCAACAACCAGTCGTCGAGGTAGGAGAAGACTGATACCCCCTGCCTGCGCAGATGGGCTGCGACCACCGCCATCACCTTCGTGAACACCCGTGGGGCGCTGGCAAGGCCGAAGGGGAGCACGGTAAACTGAAAGTGCTCTTGGCCTACCATGAACCGTAGGTAACGCCGGTGGGCCGGCAGGACGGGGATGTGGAAATAGGCGTCCTGCAAGTCCAACGCTACCATCCAGTCTCCTGGATCTAGGGCAGCCAGGACCTGAGCCAAAGTGAGCATCTTGAACTTCTCCGTCCGGAGGAAGCCGTTGACGTTCCGCAGATCCAAGATAGGGCGTAGGCCCCCTTTGCCCTTCTTGGGTACCAGAAAGTAGTGGGAGTAACAACCACGTCCTACTTCTGGCCCAGGAACGCGCTCAATGGCCCTCTTGGCCAAGAGGGCCGAAACCTCCTCTTGCAGAAGTTGCAAGTGATCCCCCGACACACGGTGGTATTGAGGTGGCATGGATGGAGGGGATGACTCGAAGGGGAGGGAGAAACCCCTTCGGACAATTTGCAGCACCCACCTGTCCGAAGTGACTGTATGCCAGTGGGAGAGGTGATGGCGAACCCTGCCTCCCACAGGCGTCACATGGGCCTGAAAACTCGGACTAGGAAGGTTTTGAGGCGGGGGCTGCTGAGGGAGGTGTTGACTGGCCTCGCCGCTGGCCCCGACCACCGCCACGGCGGTTCCCACGTCCGCCACCGCGTTGCTGAACATTCTGCGGCGCGTGGCTGACGGTCCGTGTGGGGCGCCCCTTCCGTGGCCACGAAAGGAGCGAAAGGCACCCGATTGCTGGCGTGGGGCCGTAAGGCCCAAGGACTTGGCCGTGGCCCTGGAGTCCTTGAAACGTTCCAGCGCATGGTCTGCCTTGTCGCCGAAGAGGCGACGGCCATCAAACGGCATGTCCAGGAGTGTGGCCTGGACATCGGCCGAGAAGTTGGCGGACCTCAACCAGGCGTGGCGTCGAACCGCCACCGTCGTTGCCATCGCCCTGCCCAGTGAGTCCGTGGTATCCAGCCCACACCGGATAGAAAAGCGTGCCGCATCTCGGCCGTCCGCAAGGGTTTGGCTGAGTTTAGCCCTGACCTCCTCAGGGCATTGTGGCAGCACCTCCGCAACCGTGTCCCACAGAGTGTGGGTGTAGCGGCCCAAGAGACAGTTGGTGTTCACAGACCGTAGCCCTAGGCTCACAGACGAGAAGACCTTCTTCCCGAACTGCTCATATCTCTTGGATTCCCTGTCGGGCGGGGCCGACGGGAATGCGGTTTGGGAGTTAGAGGCCTGGATGACCAGGCTCTCGGGGGTGGGATGGGTGGACAAAAAGCATGGGTCGCCCGGTGCCGGGCGGTAGCGTCTGGCCATGTTCCTGTCCACAGGGGGGCCTGTGGCGGGCTTGGACCAAGTGCCCAGAAGAACGTCACACAAGGCCTCATTGAACGGCAGGAGGGGCTCCGCGGAGTCGGACTGCGGTTTGAGGACCTCGGTGAGGAGATTAGTCCTCACGGCCGCGACGGGGAGCTGAAGGCTCAGGGCCTTAGCTGCCTTCGTCAACACTACGCTGTAAGCAGAACCCGCCTCCGAAGCCACAGTCGGGGGCGACGTAAATCCAGTGTCTGGCGAGGTGTCAATACCACTGGCCTCCCCAAGCTCATATGTCCAGTCCTGGTTTGACTGGCAATCACGTGCCAGAGGGTCCTCGGACCCCTCCCACTGCTCCTCGTCACCTGGCTCCTGGAGACCAGGATCAACAGCCAGGGCCTCCTCGTGGAGATAGAATTCTCCAAAGGCCGTCGGAATCGGCGCCCAGCGGCGCCCTTCCGACTCCTGAGTAGGACCGTAGGAAACATTGGGGGCGGCAACCACATCGGCTGCCGGGGACGACACCTGAAGGGACGGCGCCGGTGAGGTCGTAAGGTCGACCGGCGAGGTCCCAGATCCGGAGCCGGATCCAGCGAGGTCGCGCGGCGCCGGGACCGAAGTCGCCAGCGGCGCCGGGGCCGAAGCACCCGACGTCGTCGGGGCCGAAGCGCCCGACCCGGAAGGACCTCCAGACGGAGCCGATCGGCCCGAAGGCGCCACGGGAACCGACTGAGGAGGGAGGGCCCTCATGGCCATGAGGTACCTCTCGACCTCCTCCTGCGACGTGCCGTGCCCAGGGACCCGAAGGTGTGGGGCAGGCGGCGACGCTTGCGACTCCCGCGGAGCCGCGTGGGCGGTGTCGCCCGAGTCCCCTGCCGCATCGAGCGAGCGTCGGGGCGGGTCGGAAGACCGATGGTGTCGCTCCGACCTCTCATGCCTCTTACCTGAGGACTTGGAACCAGACGATCGGTGTCCACTTCCGGAACGTCGATGACTCCGACCTCGCGACCTGTCCCTCGACCTCCCGTGGGACCGGGACCGGGACCTGGAGTGGCGCGGGGCCGAGTGCCTCAGCTCGAGACGCTTGCGGGACCGCTCCCGCCTAGCCTTCGACGTCAGGGCCCGGCAGTCGGCGCAGGTTCGATCGTCGTGGTCGAGGCCTAAGCACTTCAGGCACCGGCGATGGGGGTCCGTGACCGACATGAGTCGGCCGCACTTCGAACAAGGCTTGAACCCGGGCATCCCTGGCACCGATAGTCGAGACAGTCGACTAAGAGAAGATCAAAAAGGATCAACATTTTTCAGTCAAAAAGTGACTGGGGGTAGAGCTTCTTCCGGATCTGCGCTAGCTGGCGCGGAAAAAAGAAGAACTGACGTCAGCGCGCATGGGCGCCGTCTAAGTACTCCGACGACGTCATCCCGGCGCTCACGACGCCGACGACGGAGCCGCAGACGACGCCTACCGGCGCGCAGGGGTATTGCTACGCAAAAGTTTCCGGATCCAGTCTGACGCCTGGGGATATTCTAAGGTAAGGAATCTATCACTAACGTGTCTCTTTCAGATATACAATTAGTCATACAATTTGCTGGGAACAAATCTTCTTCTTGTACATCTTCATAACGTGCATGTCTTGATCTACCTCTTGTTTGACCATGTCTACCCTGGCATCTTCTTATTAACCATAGCCAAACGAGACATGTTCCACCATTGCATGTTTTAACACATTGACCCTTTGTATCAATTGTTGATTTTCCCTTAGAAGCATCAAGTGTTCTTTAACACACACAAACTCTCCCACTGTACATTTTACATTTCATCTTTTCCCCTGAAGACTATCTTGTACATCTTCCATGACTAATCTCCTCCCTTATATATTTGGCCATGCTGAACTCATTCAAAAGTTCACACACACACCCACAAAGCTTTGAGTTTCCAAAATGGATTCAAAGCCGACTCTACCTTCCTGTTTCTCATTAATTCAAAAGGTACAGAATCAGTGACTGAATGCGGGGTGTTCTGTATGCCCAAATTACTTTTCTGATGGCAGGTTTACAATCAACTTTTGCTTTAACCGCACTCTGAATGCATTCTAGTAGCACTCTATTAAATCTTTCAACTTTTCTGTTACCCTGAGGATGATATAACGGAGTGCGTAAATGTTTCACCTCCACTTTCTTAAAAAATTCCATCATATAGGACAAGGTGAATTATACACCAATATTGGATAAAATCACCTGAGAATGGCAATAGCTCAAACTCTTGCAAATGCGAGACCTATTGCATTGTAAATGTTTTTGTTGTCAAAGCCCCCCATGCCGCACTTTCACCTGCATGGAGGTTATGCCCCTTTCTTTAAAAACAGCTGTTTCTAACAAAAGGTGTGCCGCTGCTGTTACAGTGAAACCGTGGCATGGGGGCTTTTACAAAAAAAAGCATCTGTTTGTCAAACAAATGCTTTATTTTTTTGGTAAAAGCCCCCATGCTGCGGTTTCACTTTAATAGCATCCGAACATCTTTCCTTAGACATGGGTCTTCTAAAGAAAGGGGTGCGGCCTTCATGCATGTGAAAGTGCTGCATGGTGGCTTTTACAACAAAAAAATATTTGCAATGCAATAGGTCTCGCATTCACGAGAGTTTAAGCTATGCCAATAGCTCAAACTCTCCTAAATCCGAGACCTATAGCATTGCAAAGATGCGGCAGCCATTGTCCCGGCTGCTTGGAAAGTGAAACCGCGCATGGTTGTTCAAGGCCATGGAGCCTCTCCTCCTGCTTCGAGGGGCGTGGTAGAGTGAAAGATGTCAGCAGGGCGATCAATGGAAGGGAATGGAAGACTCCTATCACCATTAGCAGGAAGGAAGACTGAGTCCTTACCACAAATTTAATTTGGAAGAAAGTGGTGTTGGGAGATTTTACACAGCAGGCATATAGTTCACTCATGTAATAGACACAATTACTGTCAATAAGAAAGAGTATCTTGATTTTTAGAAGCTGTATAGAGCAACTGTGCATAGGAGCAAATGAAATATTATGTTGCTAAGTTAAAATTACTTTTAAAGCGCAGGTATACCCAGAGATGTATTGCCGCTGCTTCTGTTACAGTGGTCTGATAGTCCTTCTCACACTAAAAAGCCTTATGATGCTTAATAGTTAAAAAGCCATGTTTTTAGTGCCTTCCCGAAGGATAGGAGATCAGACATGGATTTGATGTGCGAAAGGAGAGTGTTCCACAGTTTTGAGGCATTCGCCACAAACCTGTTTCCTTCCTATGAGGAGCGTCTGAAATTAGGGACAACAAAATTTTTGGCACCGAGAGAGCGCAGCTGCCAGATAGGACAATACCATTTAAAACTATCAATCAGATATGCCGGGCCCATGTTGTGAAATGCCTTATGGGTAATATACAAGGCCTTAAAGTTGATTCTCTGTTTAATGCGTAGCCAACGGAGCTTACGCAGTGAATGTCTAATACATTGACATTTAGGAATTCCAACTGGTAGCTTATTTAGAAATTGTTGCTGTATATATTTAAATAGTGACTGTTGCAGTAATTAGGCTTGGACATGACCATGGCCATCACAACCGTTTTTGTAAGGCCTCAGGAATGTAGGGGAGGATTTTCTTCACTATTTGTATTGCACATAAGGAATATCAGGAATAGATTGAGGTTCCACTGAAGCATGACAAATGGCATTGGAGGGAACATATCAGCTCTCTCAGAAAATCATTACTTGAGGTGATTTAAAGAGAGAGGGTTGGTCAGGCAAACATGAAAAGGCTGCAAAGGCCAACAAGATGTTTCATTATAGCTACTGCAACACCATGCTGGGCCAGCTACACAACAAACAAAACATCAGAACATCTTGTCTGCAGAGGGTTGAGATGATGGAACCCACACCAGGCCACAAACACTTTTTATTTGCCAATTTAGAAGGAATTTGTGAATGGGGGTTTGACTGCAAAAATGACACTGAGCACTTCAGGTGGCAATTTAAAAACAGATTACTGTCGCCACTCAATCTCATCAATGGAGGTGCAGACTGTGGACATTTAGTTGTAGGACCTCTGTTGCTCGCACAGGAGGGCCTCCCAAAGGGTTAGTCGGATCGAAGGGCAAATGCTCAGGAGCTTAAGGAACCAGACTCTCCTGGCTCGGTCTAGGGCTAATATGATGACTTGGGCACGGTCTATCCTGCCTTTCCTCAAGCCTAAAGTCAGGAAACAAAGTGGCACACATGGATACAGGAAACCAGAGTGCCATTGTAGATGGAATGCACCTCCCAATTACCATTTTGGAGGAAACTCCAGTGGGCAGAAGCTTTGACACTGCGGGTTCTCAATGACGGTAAACAGATCGAATAAGGGCAGGATTTTGACTGAACATGCCCAGCGCTACCTCAGGATGGAAATACAACTCATGGACTGAATGCCAGCGTCTGCTCAACTCATCTGCTCTAGCATTCAGGGACCCTGCTAAGCGACAGGCTATCAAAACAATTGTCTGCTTGTCCATGTATCTCCAAAGACACATAATCTACTGGCACAGGGGACAGACCCCAACCTGCACTGCTTTTTGAGGTAGTACATGGCGGTCAAGTTGTCCGCTAGGACCTATAACAGCCTTTCCTTGATAGACAAGAGGAAGGCTTTCTGGGCCAGACTGACTACACCAGGCTCCAAAAGATGTAGCGTTGGCTCTTTGCTGGAGGCAAGAGGCCACCTTTTCCAGATGACCGGGGAGGAGGGTCGACGATATGAATGTCAGCAGCCCTACATGCCAAGAACAGATGCATACTGGTAAGTAGCATATTCCGTTCGAGGCATGTGGGCTGCTGAATTCATATCTGTGTATAGAATGTATAGTAGTCTCTCCCTTAGCGGTGGCTACCTGTGCCAGCTGCAGCAGTCTGAAACAGAGTTTTTAGAACAGCCTGTCCTACAGCAGCTTGCTGTTTGGAGTGTACATCAACACAATAGTGTTTTGTGAAAGTATGTATGGTTGTCCATGTGGCTGCTTTACATATTTCTTCTAGAGGAATGATTCCTAGGAAAGCCATGGATGCCCCCATTTTGCGTGTAGAATGCGCTCTTGGGGGAACTGTTAAAGTGCGTTTTGCCTTAAGATAACATATTTGAATGCACTTAACTATCCATCTGGCTAGTCCAGATTTAGAAATGGGGTTTCCTTTGTGTTGTGGTGAAAAAGCAACAAACAACTGTTTTGTCTTCCTGAAATCTTTTGTCCTGTCTATGTAATATAGGAGAGCCCTTTTAACATCTAGTGTGTGTAGAGCCCTTTCAGGAACGGACTGTGGGTTTGGGAATAACACTGGAAGTTCTATTGTTTGATTGATGTGGAAGTGGGATACCACTTTTGGCATGAATTTGGGGTTTGTCCTAAGCACGCCCCTATTCGCGTGAATTTGGAAGAATGGTTCTTGAATAGTTAGGGCTTGCAGCTCGCTAACTCTTCTAAGCGAAGTAATCGCTACGAGAAAAGCCACCTTCCATGTTAAAAATTCTATTTCACACGAGTGTAAAGGTTCAAAAGGTGGTCCCATTAGTCTGGTTAACACAACGTTTAGGTTCCAGACAGGTGAAGGTGGGTGTCTTGGGGGGGGATCACTCGTTTGAGCCCCTCCATGAATGCTTTAATTGCAGGCCCTCTGAATAGCGAAAGGTGTTGCCTGTTTTGAAGGTAAGCTGCTATGGCAGCTAAGTGTATCCTAATGGATGTGTAGGCTAGATTGCAACGGTGTAGGTGTAAAAGATAGCATATAATATTTTGAGTTGATGCGTCCAGTGGGTTTATGTCATTGTTGTTACAGTAAATGACAAAACGTTTCCACTTTGCCGCATAGCATGCTCTTGTGGTAGGTCTCCTTGCCTCCTTGATAATGTTCATGCAGTCAGGAGGTAAGTTTAGGTAGCCAAACTCTATGACTTCAGGAGCCAGATTGCAAGGTTCAGCTGCTGCAGATCTGGGTGCTGAATGTCTCCATGGCTCTGCGTTAAGAGACTGGGTGTTAGTTTTAGTCTTTGATGAGGCACCACGGAAAGTTCTAGGAATGTGGTGTACCACGGTTGCCTCGCCCATGTTGGAGCAACCAGGATTAGCGTCATGGAGTGCTGGCGCAGTTTGCGTGCCACTAGCGGTATCAATGGTGCTGGTGGAAAAGCGTAGGCAAATTTGCCTGACCAGTTCATCCATATCGCATTGCCCTGAGACTGCGGGTGTGGGAACCTTGCGGCGAAGTACTGGCATTTTGCGTTTTCTTTTGTGGCGAACAGGTCTATCTCTGGTTGTCCCCACTGTTGGAAGTATGGTTGAAACACTGTGGGGTGAATCTCCCACTCGTGCATCTGTTGGCTGTGTTGGCTGTGTCCCCATTTGTGGAAGAATGGTTGGAGGACCTCCCATTCGTGCATTTGGTGACTGTGCCTGCTGACCAGATCCGCCATCTGATTGTCCTTGCCCGGGAGGTGTTCTGCCATCAAAAAAATGTTTCTTTGAATGGCCCACTTCCATATGCTCTGAGCTAGATGTGACAGCTGTGGAGAGTGTGTTCCTCCCTGTTTCTGTATGTAGTACATCGCAGTCATGTTGTCCGTCCGGATCAACACGGTCTTGTTGCAGAGATGTACTTTGAAAGCTTTTATTGCCATAAAAATTGCCATCGGCTTCAGTAGGTTGATGTGCATTTTCTTTTGCTCCGTGGTCCATAAGCCCTTCACTGTGTGGTGGAGGACATGGGCTCCCCACCCTTTCAGGGATGCGTCCGTCGTTAAGACTATTTGTGGTACAGGCTCTTGGAACAGTTGTATGCACGACTGGTCACCAACACTAGGTCGCTTAATTGTCCTTGAGCCTGGTTCCACTGACGTGCTAGGCACTCCTGCAGCGGACGCATGTGTAGTCTTGCGTGAGGTACTATGAAAATGCACGAGGCCATCATGCCTATTAGCTGCATAAACACTCGGGCTGGGAGCGAGTGTTGTGGCCTGAATTTTTGGATTAGCGTCTGAATGCTGTTTATTCTGACAGAATTTGGTTGTGCTTTCCCTGCCAGAGTGTCTATAGTCGCTCCCAGGTATTGTTGTACGTGGGCCGGCTGAAGATGGGACTTTGGATAGTTCAGCGAAAAACCTAAACTGTGCAGGAGGTAAATTGTGCGTGACATGAGGCTGGCACATTGCTGGGCTGACTGTGCTTGGATCAGCCAGTCGTCCAGATACGGATAGACATGAATATGCTGTCTTCTCAGATGCGCAGCTACTGTCACGAGGCACTTGGTGAAAACTCTTGGGGCTGTTGTCACCCCAAAAGGTTGGACTTTGAATAGGTAGTGCTGGTTTTGTATTGTAAATCTGAGATATTTCCTGTGTGCTGGGTGTACTGGTATATGGAAATATGCGTCTTTGAGGTCTAGTGTTGCGTGGAAGTCTCCTTGACGCAACAGGGGTAGCACCTGCTGTAGAGTGAGCATGTGTAAATGCTCTGATAAAATGTATTGGTTTAGGGGCCTGAGGTCCAAAATTGGTCTGAGAAACCCGTCCTTTTTGGGGATTAGGAAGTACAGCGAGTATACCCCTGTACCCTGGTGTTCTAAGGGTACTAGTTCTATGGCCCCTTTTTGTAGCATGCTGATGACTTCCTGCTGCAATAAGTGTAGGTGTTCTGCGGACATAGGACGGTGTCTTGGGGGAATGTTGGGTGGTGTGGAGGTTAATTCTAGGCAATAGCCATGCTGTATAATTTGCCTCACCCACTTGTCTGTGGTTATGTTTTCCCAGACTTGCAGGAACTGCTGTAATCTTCCCCCGACCGGTGTTACATGGTCTGGGGGTAGTGACAGAAAGTCACTGTTTGGAATTGGTAGAGGATCTGGTGGTGCTATTCCCTCGTCCTCTACCCTTGCTGTTATTGCCACTGTATCCACCTCTACTGTTGTTGTTGTAGGTGGTTTGCGTGTTCCCCTTGTTATATGAGGTTTGCTGTGTTGAGCCTGCTCTTGCAGCTCCTCTGTTGCCGGAGCGACGAAAGGAGCCACCTCTGTATTGTTGTGTCTGCAAGGCTCCCATCGACTTTGCAGTCTCGGTATCCTTCTTTATTTTGTCCAGTATTGTGTCCACATTAGGGCCAAACAAATAATCAGGGTTCACTGGTTGATTAAGTAAAGTGCTTTGAACCTCATTTTTAAACCCAGATATGCGGAGCCACGCATGTCGTCTAAGCATGACACTGGTATTGATAGCCCTGGCTGCTGTGTCTGCCGCATCTAGCGCACACTTGATGGAGGCGTTCAATATGAGCTTGCCCTCTTGTAATAGGTATTCTGCTTGTTCCTTATAAAGGTCAGGCAGATGCTGGAAAATCTGCTCAAGTGTGTCGTAATGGGCCCTGTCATACCTGGCTAACAGGGCTGTGTGTTTGATATTCTCCATATGTTAGCTGCTTGAGCAGCTACCCTTTTGCCCGAGGCCTCCAGAATCTTAGACTCCTTGTCTGGAGGTGGAGCCTCGCCAGTTGTCTGCGAATTTGCACGTTTGCGTGAATTGGATACTACCAAAGAGTCTAAAGGTAGCTGTCCCTTAATGTAGCTAGGGTCTACTGGTGCTGGCCTATATTTTTTCTCTATCCTGGGGTTATTGACTCGTGCCCTGGTTGTTTCCTTAAATATGTCCCCTGCGTGTTTCAGCACCCCTTTTAACATTGGCAATGTTTTCACTGATCTTTCAGAGGTGTTGAAAGTATCAAAAAGGAAGTCTTCCACAATGGGTATCTGCATGCATTTCCACGTGGTGGTTGTATGCTGCTCTTTCTAGCAATGCATTGAAAGCAGCTGTTTCTTCTGTAGGCGAAGTCTTTACAGGGTATGCAGTATTGTCTTGCATGGGCTGAGAGTCTACAGGATCTACAGGGTCAGACCATTGTTGAGTTTTGTTGTCCTGGTCATTGTCCACAGGATAATTATAAATTTCATTATCCTCATATTCTACATCCTCATCTGTGCGTGTGGGAGAATATGTATAAGTCTCTTGCACATGTGGTCTGATAGGCTCAAAGAGAGTAGGAGATGTTGAAGAGTCTCTTTTTTTCTTTAGTGGAATTTTGTAGGTTTTAGCATAAGTATCTGGTCTGATTTTCCTTTTTAATAGGATAACTCTGCCAGTATCGGGGTCGACGTACAGCTTTGATTGCTCTTCTGTTGAGGGCTCTTGCTCTTCATGTGGCTGAGCTTTTTTCCCCGTTATTGCCTTTTTTTGTTGGCGTCTGGTCGATTTCCGTTGTCAGTTTGACCGTTTTTTGCCTCATGTGCGTTGGAAGTCCAAATTTCATCTGTCCGAGGGACTTTTGTGCCTCCACAGTCTTTTTCGGCTGGATGAACTTCTTGGGTGCCAAAATTGTTATCGATCCGATCATTTTCTTCGGTTCGATAATCACTTTTTGGGCTTGTGTTGTCTTTGAAGCCTGCTGCTTCGGAGAGATGATTTGTTGCCTTGGCTCGACGGACCCCTTCGCCTCGATCCTTGCCTTCGGGTCGAGTGTTTTTGTCTGCACCGTCTTCGGCTTGTCGACTCTTTGTTTCGGTTCGACAACCGTCTTCTTTATGTTGCCTGGCGTCGACATCGATCTTGTCGGTTCGACGGCCTTTAGCGTAGGCGTGTCTCTGGGTGTACTGGCCCTCGGCTCGACAACCCTCATATGCAACCCGGCCGGGTCGACGGCCATTTTCTTTTTGGTCGGCGCCAATGGATCCGCCCCTCTCGGTCCGAAGACTGTAAAGTATATCAGTTTCGGTTTCTGTTTTGCTTCCTTCACTCTGTTTCGATATTACCAAGGAATGGTAATGTTGCACTGATGGCTCTTGTCTGATATTCTTAGCCGGGCTGAATTGCGGGGCTATAGAATTGATGGTAGGGTCTTGGCTAAGGCCTTCCGGCGATGCCTCGACCTGAGCCTCTGGAAGCGTATCCGTAACATTACTAGGCTCCGTACTCACGGTTGGCCCAGTGTCCTCGCCGGAGTCATCCTCGACGGCTCCTATGTCTGGATCGTCGTCCCCTACCTCAACGATGTCGTCTTCGACGTAGTAGTTGGAGTCATGTTCCGACCCCTGCTCCGACTGTTGGTCTGAGTCCTCAGCTTCGACGACTTCTTCGTCGTCTTCGAAGATGTTCTCCGGCTCAGGCGCTTGCTTTTGCATCGTCTGCCTCGCAGCTCTTCGAAGCCTAAGTGTTTTCTTCGATCAAAACTGCGCACAATCTAAGCAGTCGGCTTCATTGTATTCCGGAGATAAACACAGGGTGTTTATCTATGTGCGGAAATTTCGAGTTACAGTTGGGGCATCTTTTGAATGGACTTCGTTCCATCGATGATCGTCCCTTGGTGTCGAAAAGGCCACGCCGCCCGATTCGATGTTCCGAGTATAAACTACAGAAAGAAAGTTATCGGTACCGATCGCAATAACAATGCAGAAGCCCCCGAAGGCCTTTTGGCCTTTTAGAAAAGTTTTTTATCGATTCCGAACTCCGAGTTGGAAATCACATCCGAACCCAATGGCGGAAAAAAACAATCTAAGGATGGAGAGGATGCCTATGCGCACTGTAGTCCAGGGGAGGAGCCACCTATCTCGTGATACTTCGAAGACTCTTCCAGGACAACAATGTGCAATCATCCGGACCCAACACTAGGCGGCGATCTATGCACAGATATGAATTCAGCAGCCCACATGCCTCGAACCCATCTTTACTGAGACACAGACTGAACTAGAAAGGTCAGGATCATATCCTAAATGTTCCTCACTCATTGCAGCAGTGGAAAGGCCATGACCACTATCGTGTTCAGGATAGCCCCAATGAAAGAAATCCTCTACACAAGGCTCAGATGAGATTTTAACTTGTTAATGGAAAACCCCAAGGTGATCAAGAGCCCGGCTGATGTCTAGAGGTGTTCTGTGACTGACTACAGCGAGCCTGCCATGATCAACCAATTTTCAATTTACAGGATTAAATGCGCCTCAAACTTCCTCAGAGGAGCCATGACCACCTTAGGGCCCAACATAAAGCTAAAAGGCAGAAAGTAAATTGGACCTGTGCCGACCCCATCGTGAACTGCAGGTAACGTCTGAGGTACTGTAGTCCAGGGACACCATCATGTCCCTAGGATCCATAACAGAGAGGATCTGAGTATATATGTACTTCTTCAGAAAGGCATTCGATGGAAGGAGGTCCAGTATCAACATGATGCCTCCCATCTTCTTTGACACAAGGAAGTAGCAGAGAATTGCACACCTCGTCTTTCTCCGGGTCCAGCACACACTCAGTGGTGCCATTGGTCAGCAGGAGATTGACTTCTTGTGTTATTATAGAGACGTGGTCTCACCAAGATCAAAATGAGGTGGAGAAATAAGGCAAGGTGTAGCTTCTTTGAACAATTTGAAAAACATATTGGTCTGACCTGATGGATTTCCAGCTGGAGGAGAGTATTTTAATCCACTGGCATTTTGAAGTACAGCCATTCATCAGTGTAATTAAGGGTGAGCAGACTGCCCACCTCATCATTATGAGTATCATGAGGGACATTAGGTATGCCCTAGACTATATCAGAGTCTAAACCGAAGAAGGCCTCAATCCTCTGATAGTACTGGCACCAAGGGAGAGGCCAAGGCAGAAGATGTCCCTGTTGTACTTTATTGTGTAGCACAACGTAGTCCTGGTGCCAGCTAACTTTGATTTGGGATGAGAAACTGCCATCATTATTGGATTCGGTATCAGCAGAGTCAGCATCATCATGGAAGGAACTGGCATGGGACCTGGAACAGGAGTGGAAGTCTGCACTGGCTTCAGTACGAGTCTAGGAAAGGGCTGAGTTGCAAGTCAGTGTCAGGAGGAGGACCCGCCAGTAGAAGTCCAACTTGGAGCCAATGTGGCTCTGTGGACCCTAAAAATATGCCACAGGGAGACCCCAAGTGGAAAATTTGAAGCGTGGCCTCCTTGAAGGCTGTTATTTGCTGTGAGTGAACAATGGCCTATTAATTTCAGAGTGTGCAAGGATGAAACAAGGGCCCAGCTTAGTGTCACAAGATGCAACACCCTTTGAGCAACACCCTTGTAACTCCTCGCCAGACTTTGAGTGGCCAGATGAGGCTAAGTACCACTTAGCTTTCTTGCACTTACAGCCCACTTTGAACATTAACGATGACTTCAAGTGTGACCGACCTCATGACAATGACCGAGAACAGCCCGGTGACTTGGAGAGCATTTCTAATAATAGGCGACATAAAGATTCGCCACCCAGACCCTGACTGCTTTTAAGTAAAGTAGAGCAAACTTTTTTCGCACAACTTCAAGTCATGACTGGAGCCCAGGCACCATAAGCACACGTTTTGTGGATCCATGATCAACATTTGTTTCCTGCAGTCATGGCACAGCTTAAAATCTGTTGTTTTTTGGGCCTACATTTTCCCTGGCACACTGTCTGCAATCCATTTTGGAGATTCTGAAAAACCGACAAAGTTGGGAGAAGAGTACTGGATTCACATTGAAGGGCACAGAAAGATAGGAATTTGCTGTAAGCACCCAGTGGTGGCACTTATATCAGTGGCGACTCCTCTATGTGGGCAGAGGAGCGTCGCCCCACTGCTTTCTCGCAGTGTGAGAAGCAGAAACATAAAATGGTATTTTAAATACCATTATATGTTTCTGCTTCTCACACTGAAAAAGCAGAAAGCAGGGTTGGGTTGGGGGCGGGCGGTTCTGCTCGAGGGCAGAGGAGGATTGGCTTGCCCACTGTTGTGGGCGCTGATTGACAAACAAGTCATACGCACTCTGTATTTTCTCTATGTATGCAGCCTACATAGAGAAAATCGCCTCCCCACAGATGCCTGTGGGGTCGGCGTCCCAGCCAATCACAAGGCTGCCATTTCAGCATTGTGATTGGCTCAGGGGAGGGAAGCTAGGCAGCCTGTGGCTGCTTACTGTTGTAGAGAGGACGAAGCAGACCGACGACGCGGGACGGGCCAGCAGAGGTTAACATAACTTTTTTAATTTCTATTAAACGTCCCCCTCCAGCACAACCCCTACCCCACCGGGTGCACCCCCCCCGTGAGTCATACGGACCGCAACTGACTTGTATGCAGTACTTCTCCCTTGCAGTAAGTCAGTGTTGAGCCATACAGTGCCACCTACCAGCGAGCGATGCCCTGGGGCTCTTAAAGACTAACTGCAGGGCCTATGCCCTATTGGCTCTGTTAATGGTAGACTTTGAAAAATATTTGGTTCCATGCCCTGGGGCTACCTCTTTGCTCTTCTACCAAGATGACCTTTGGCTCCATTTGCCTTAAATACGCCAGACTCCTTCACAGAGGCCTCTGGAAAAGGATCTGTTTGGGCTGGGATACATCTGATAGTGTTCTCATCTAGTGAGGGACAAGAAAGAGCTGTGCTAATAGATCACCCACATGAAGTACAGTTGTAAAAGAGCTCTAGTGCAGAGTTTGTTTGCCCTACTTGTATTTGTGCTATAAAGAAGGAAAATAACATTTATCCAAAAAGTGTAGCTTACAACTAACAACATGGTATCTTTATTTCAGTTGTTACGGCATGGCACTGTTATGCATTGCTTACATAAGGTACATTGGAAAAGTACTCACTAACTATGTGTCCCGTTGTTTGGAATGCAAGTTCCACTATGCTTTCATCTTGGTCTGAGGCAGCCAAGTGAAAAACAGAGAAGATATTCTTCCATCCTGAGCGAATGTTAGCAGCCTGGGAATTAACCATTTGTGCTATACAGCGCACAACCATATCCCGAATTGTTGGAGACCTTAAAAGAAAAACAAGTCATCAGTAAACCATCAATCTTTTCTCGATGATCATATCAATGCATCCCATTTTTAGCATAAATAATAAAGTAGCAAGAAGCAGGCTAGGTTGAAGGAGCACTGAATTACACAATCAACAAAGGTTCTTTCCAGTCGGTCTGCTGCATCATCATTTAAGGATGGATGTGACGGATGTACTATGTTCTATTTGTTTATTTGCAAACTATTATAACGAAGCATTTCCACACTATGCACAACATAAGCTGAACCAGCTTTGTTACCAAGAATGAATTCTACATTGAGTTCCTTTGTTTTCAGATTATCTACTAAATTATCTTTTAAAACCCAGGAAACATTTGAGGAAGCATCAGGGGTGTATGCCTGGTGTTGGGAAGATGACACCCCTGGATCAACCCCGTTTTGCCATTATGTCCTTGAGACACTTTGTAGTATCACACTTGCGCATCTCCATCAAAAACTCTGCATTATCTAGCACTTCCAACATTGCCTAACAATTTGAATAAAAGACTTCTGCTAAAGTTCAAATAACTAAGCTCTCTTTAAAGTTCATGCCTCCTGTGAGCCCCTGGTATAGCCCACTTTACTAAAGGAAACACCAGTAATTCATGTCTGTTTGCTGAACCCAATCATCTTTTTTAATGACGCATGGTACCCATATCCAAGTCCTCTCTAGAACTCTAGCCTGGTCCGGTCCCTTTCAATCCATACCTTTACATTTCTCCACTCTGCAAGAATGTGTACTGTTCCATACAGTAGCTGCGCAGTTATGCTCTAAACTCCTGAGATGCAAACAGAGCTGAACTTGCAGTTTACTGGGGCTGACTACCCTGTTCCAATATATATACGGGACAGCTCCTCTCGAGCTACTGTGAAGAAATGAAATATCATAGAAATATGCAAGGTGCATTGCCTTCTAATTCCAAGTCTGCCTGCCTGAAGTTCCTTTGTGTCCTGGATATCCAGTGTGTCTCATTTATAGGAAATTTGTGTTCTATGATACGTTGCCCATTAGATGCCGTGTTCGATTGTTTTGGGAGGATTTGGAAGAGCTGGCAATGAATATGTTAACGCTTGCTGAAGGGGAGCATCTAGTACTGTATGAAATATAAGTTAGTATGCTGTTTGAAGGTCACTGTTTATAATGGATATAGACAGGTACGGACCAATGAGTTGGTTTGTGGGACTACTGGTAATAAACTAAGAAAGAAACCTTATTTATCCAGATGACTCTCATTTTCCCTTTAAACAACATCTTTCAGAACAGTCATGTGCACTGTCAGGCAGAAATGAATGAGCTGGTAAGTGGTCTGCTAATCATATTTATCAAAAGCTAATGCTTCAATACCTTACTTTTAGTAATCCTTCTCTGCATGAACATCACTGTAAAGGAAACAGAAACATCGCTACACCAAGCAGATGGTATGACTTACATAGCATCGGCAAATGTGTCTATTAGGCAGCAAGAAAAGCCCTCGTCCTCTTACCCTTAAACACAAATGGCTGCTGAGCTGTCCTGATTGCCAGAAGGAACTAAGGCACTGAAGATAGCTGTATTGTTTTAAATGGAAAGTAGATACCAAGTGGCCAAATGATACGTCTTACATAAAGATTGGACCATCTGTCAATGTAGGGGCGTAGCATAGGTCCCTGCACTGTAGGGGGACCCCCAACCCTTCAGGGACACACAAATCCTTTGGATGGGGCCCCCATTTTACCCAAGATCAATGAATTTTTGTGAGATATGGGAGACTCAGTGACCCCTCTTCACATTCTACAGGGGGACCCCATCATTTTCTGTTACACCACTTTGTAAACGATTTTCAGAAGAGTTACAATGATCAATGAAGAATGCTTTTTAAGAGGTAAAAGTGTGACATGAACACATTACGTTAATAATTGCTGTATGTGAGATTTCCACTATAGATTACACCCCTCCAAAATAAAAAAAAGGATCATTTAGTGGAAGTAGAAACATTATGAAATGTATATATGTAGCACAGATTATAGATTTCAGGAAAGAGTATGTTACATCTGAATGTTTTACCTCATAGTCATGCTTTTCAAACAGTGTTTAGAGTGAACCAAACCTAGGCAACATTTAATATTTTACAGCACACTTCATCAAAGTGAAGAATATAGAATAGAGGTGATATATTTCTGATAAGAAAATTATATTGATATCAACTACATTTATCTTTATATGTTAAAAGGCGCAAAGAAGTAATTCATTAATTGAAGTCCTTTTTCAAAGGACGGGGAAGAAAATATGGTTACATTGAAGGAAATCGTAAACATCATGGCTTCTGCGTAATCCTACCTGTTTCTCTTCATAATATGTTCAAAAGGTCGCAAGAAATCCTTTTGGAACCGGAAGTTAGCAAGTTCTCCTTTTTCTAAGAATTTCATTGACAATTGCCTTAAAGAATCTACAGCAAAAATTGCAACATCTTCATTGAGATTACAGCCAACCTAGTGGGTTAGAAAGACACATTTTTAAAGGAGCAGTTGGATTAGATATAGCCATAATAATATTACTCATGCACTGGTTCTTTAATAAAATGAATAATGCGTAGAACAGCACATCACAAACACCATAACTGATAATAACTATGGCCTGATTTAGCCCCTAAGTATAATGGTACTTACCCAGTAAGCATCTGCCCTAGGCATGTAGAGCTGTAGATTCACATGCTCTGCATACTCCTGCCATCTAGTGTTGGTTCCTGATGTTTGCAAGTGTTTTTTCTTTGAAGAAGTCTTTCCTAGTCACGAGGTAAGGTGGCACCTCTTTTCGGTGATTGTGCGCATGGTCATCGACAACATTGTTAGATTGTTTTCCCGCAAGAGGGTGAGAATGGAGTGAGTAAGTGTAGTATAGAGATGTCCATGCGTATAAATGTATAAGGAAGAACTGCAACAACTACAGGTGTCCGTTCGAGGCATGTGTGCTGCAGATAGACATGCTTTGCATAGACTATAAAGCAGTATACTCCCAAAGTGGTGGCTAACCTGTAGATGTTGCAGTTGTTTGGAATATTGTTTTAAATACTGCTTGGCCTACATTAGCCTGCTGTTGTGCTAGCACATCTACAAAATAGTGTTTGGTAAATGTGTGTGGTATAGACCATGTAGCTGCTTTACATATGTCAGCTAGAGGAATGTTACCTAAAAAGGCAACAGAAGCCCCTGTTTTGTGAGGGGAATGCGCTCTAGGGGGTATAGTCAAAATCCTTTTGGCTTTAGCATAGCATGTTTGAATGCATTTAACAATCCATCTCGTACTACCATATTTAGAGATATGATTACCTTTTTGAGGTTGAGCAAATGGTACAAACAGTTGTTATGTTTTGCGGAAGTACTTTGTTCTATCTATGTAGTACAATAAAGCTCTTTTAACGTCAAGCTTGTGAAGAGCGCGTTTTTCTACAGAATCAGGTTGAGGAAAGAAAACTGGTAACTCAACCGATTGGTTTATATGAACAGCAGAAACTACTTTGGGAAAGAATATGGGCTGGATACGGAGAACTATCCTGTCTTTGTATAAATGAAAGAAAGGTTCTTCTAGCGTCAATGCCTGTATCTCACAAAATTCTCCTCATGATGTGATATCAATGAGGAAAGCAACTTTCCATGAGAGGAACTGGAAAATGCATTTGTGTAATGGTTCAAAAGGTGGACCCATGAGCCTTGTGAGGACAATGGTGAAATTCCAGACTGGGGCAGGAGGAATCCTAGGTGGTATTACCCTTTTTAAACCTTCCATGAAGGCCCTGATTACTGGAACTCTGAATAGTGCAAGGTGCAAACAAATAGACGTGTAAGCCAGTCCTGTTAGTTGTAAATGTAACAAATAATGTTTTGTATAGAAGCTTCTAAAGGATTGATTTTGTTGTTGTTGCAATATACCACAAATCTTTTCCATTTTGCAGCATAGCAAGCTATGGTGGTCGGCTTTCTTGCTTCTTTGAGAATATTCATACAGTCTGGTGGTAAATTTGAGCACCCAAACTCCAGGACTTCAGGAGCCAGAACGCTAAATTCACTTCTTTTGAATTTGGATGTATGATTTCTCCATGGTTCTGTGTGAGAAGACTGGAGTTCAGGTGTAGTTTTTGATGTGGCACTAGTAACAGCTCCAACAGGGTGGAGCCCATGTGGGAGCTACCAGAATTAGTGCCAGCGCTACCGAACCACCCATGGAATGAGCGGGAGAGGTGGAAAAGTGTAGGCAAACAGCCCTGAGCAGTTCATCTATAGGGCATTGCCCTTTGATCGTGGGTGTGGGTACCTGGAGCCGACGTTTGGGCATTTTGCGTTTTCGGCTGTGGCGAATAGTTCTATTTGTGGAAAACCCCACTGTTGGAAGTACAGAAGGAGAACTTGGGGTTGAAGTTCCCACTCATGAATTTGTTGCCTACTTCCACTGAGGCGATCAGCAATTTGATTGTTTACTCTTGGGAGATGTTCTGCCAAGAGATAGATCCTGTGATTGATCGCCCAATTCCAAATGGCTTGAGCGAGCGTTGACAGTTGGAGAGAGTGTGTCCCTCCTTGCTTCTGCATATAATACATTGCTGTCATATTGTCCATCCAGACTAAGACAGTTTTGGCTGCGAGATGAGTTTGAAAAGCTTTTAGTGCTAAGAAGACAGCTAAGAGCTATAGATGGCTGATGTGGAGAGTTTTGTGCTTGTTGCTCCACATGCCTTGTATTGTGTAATTTTTTAGATGTGCTCCGCACCCCCCACCCCCCCCCCCAACCTGTTAAGAGATGCTACTGCTGTGAGCACGATCTGTGGAAAAGGGTCGATGAAAGGCCAGCCTGATGATAAGTTTTGTGGATTCCACCACTGCAGAAAGCGATCTGTACGGCTGTCTACCAAAACTAGATCGGTTAATAGACCCTGTGATTGATTCCACTGACGTGGTAAGCACTCTTGTAGGGGGCGCATGTGAAGCCTTGCATGGGGTACAATTGTTATGTAAGATGCCATCATTCATAGTGGTTGTATGAACACTATGGCTGGTAACACTTGATTGGATTGAAACTGTTAAGTGGTAGTCTGAATATTGTGTATTCTGGCTACATTGGGAGAGGCTAGAGCCTTTTCTGTGTCTAGAGTGGCTCCTAGATAGGACTGCATCTGTGAGGAAGGCAAGTGAGACTTTTGTGCATTGATGGTGAAGCCGAGTCGATTAAGTAGATTTATTGTGTTCTGTGTGTGCTGTAGACAGTTTTGGTGAGTGCTGGCTTTGATGAGCCAGTTGTCTAGGTAGGGGAAGACATGAATTTGTTGTCTACTCTGGGTGCTGTAGTCACTCCGAAGGAAAGTACCTTGAACTGATATCACAAATCTCAGATATTTGCGATGAGCTGGATGAATTGGAACATGAAAATATGAGTCTTTTAAATCTAGAGTAGGGCATAAAGTCTGCTGTTTGTGTAAGTGGGAGTACCTGTTCAAGTATCACCATATAAAAATGCTCTGACAGTATGTAATGGTTTAGCTCTCTCAGATCTAGAATAGGTCTTAGGGAACCGTCCTTTTTGGGGATCAGAAAGTATAGAGTAAGTAGACCCCTGAGTCCTGGTACAGTATTGGAACTGGCTCTATTGCTCCTTTTAGTAAAAAGGCACTAGGCCTCCTGTTCTAGGAAGTGTATGTGTTCTGGAGATAACTTGTGAGAGCGAGGTTGAATGTTTAGGGGATTGCTGGTAAGCTCCTGGCAATAACCATGTTGGATAATTCCAAGCACCCATTTGTCTGATGTTATAGACTTCCAAATGGGGAGGAATTGCTGAAGTCTTCCCCCGACAGGTGTGGTATAATCGGGGGAAGCGTGGGCAAGTCACTGTTTGTTGGGGGAAAAAGAGTTACGGGGTGTGTTACCCTTACCCCTAAAGTTGTTGCCTCTATATCTTCCTGGGAAAAACCATTTGGAGGGAGAGGAGTGGTGGTTACCCTTGTAAGCGGAGGTATTTTGACCTGGGGTTGTGTTTTTTGACCCTCCTCTTTACGAGGAGTGACAAAAGGAACCTCTGTTGGATGCAGTCAAAGTGCTCCCATAGATTTAGCGACTTCAGTGTCCTTTTTCATCTTCTCTAGCGCCTTGTCAACCTTAGGGACAAATAGGTGTTCCTTATCAAATGGTGTGTTAAGGATGGACTGTTGGACCTCAGGTTTAAAATCTGAAATCCTTAACCAAGTGTGTCTCCTGAGCAGGATGCTGGTGTTAATCTCTCTAGCTGCGGTGTCAGCTGTATCTACAGCACAACAAATAGAGGAATTAGAAATTAGCTTACCCTCATTGACTAAGTCCTGTGTTTAGCCTTATGCTCATCTGGGAGATATTGGACCAATTGCTCCATTTCGTCCCAGTGTGCGCTGTCATATCTGACTAAAAGGCCTTGGGAATTTGCAACGCGCCATTGATTTGCTGCCTGAGCGGCTATGCGCTTGCCAGAAGCATCAATTGTTTTGGACTCTATCTGGCGGAAGAGCATCCCCTGATGTTTGGGAATTTGCTCTCTTAAGAGCATTGGATACAACTAGGGAATCTAATGGCACTTGTCCCTTGATAAATATGGGGTTTGTAGGAGAGGGCTTATATTTTGTATCACTCTAGGTGTTAAGATGCGGGTTCTGACTGAATCTTTAAAAATCTCATCAGCATGTCACATCATGCCTTTAAGCATTGGAAGTGATTGTGATGACCTGTGTGTGGGTACAAAGGTCTCAAACAAAAAATCTTCTTCTAGTGATTCTTTATGGAGATCTACCCCATGGTAATGTGCAGCCCCGGCAATGAGTTCTTGGTGTGATGTCGTCTGGAGGAGATGGTTTGGCTGAGTAAATGTCTGGGTCAGTATCACCTGGGAGATCAACTGTGTAATCTGTCTCCATTGCCACTCTTTGACGCCTTTGGCGTCTTCCTCTTTCTTTGTTCTATTGTTCCTCTTATCATAAAATATAAAAACAACCTTCGTGATACTGTGTCAAATGTTCTTGCACTATTGCACTCCTGCTTCACGATGCTGCCTTGCCTCCGGGATGTTAGGCTGAATAGCTGTGTGCACTTTTTCAAATAAAGGTTTTAAAAATTAAAAAAAAACAAAAAAAAACTGTGTAATCTGTACATGGATCTAATGAAATATTCATCCCCCCATCATCTGCATCATCGTCATGATGAGATTGAGGAGAACCAGGAGGTGTTTCTCTTCAAGGGGATTTGTAAGTGTCCTCTTCTTGAATCTTGTGTTTCTGAGCTTGCTATATGCGAATATGGCCAGTGTCAGGGTTAATATGGAGCCTCTTTTGCTTCAAATCGGGTGGTGATGGAATAGGGAAAATGCTATGTACCAGTATGCATCTGTTCTTGGCATGTAGGACTGCAGATTCACACACTAGTGCATAAATTGCAATCTGGTGGTGGGCCCGGATGATTACACTTTGTTGTTGTCCTGGAAGAGTCTTTGTAGGGTAGACGACTCCTCCTCTGGAGTATAGTGCGCATGGGCATCGACTACATCTTCAGATTGTTTTTTGACCATTACGAGAAATGATGAAGTTGTGTGAGAACAGAAAGAGATGTCCATGTATATTATATCTAATTAAGATATTACTGGAACAGATAGAGGTAGCCGGGGAGGCGGGTTGGCGTGTGTGAATCTGCAGCCCTACATGCCAAGAACAGATGCATACTGGTAAGTAGCATTTTCCGTTCGAGGTATGTGGGCTGCAGATCACACACTAGTGCATTGATTGCATAGCAGTTCTCTCCCTTAGCGGCGAGTACCAGTATCTGTTGCAGTGGTTTGAAATAGTGTTTTGAGTACAGCCAGTCCCACACTAGCTTGTTGTTTTTACTTGCCTTGCCCATGTTGGTGCAATGAGAATCAGTGTGAGGGAGTATTGTTGCAGCTTGCGCACCACTAACGGAATGAGTAGGAGAGGTGGAAAAGCGTACGCAAATCTGCCTGACCAACTCATTCATATCGCATTGCCTTTGGACAATGGGTGTGGATACTGGTTGGCGAAGCTTGGGCATTTGGAATTTAGGTGTGTGGCGAACAGATCTATTAGTGGCTGTCCCCATAGTTGAAAGAAAGGTTGAAGAACTTGCGGATGAAGTTCCCACTCGTGAATCTGTTGTCTCCGACGACTCAACAGATCTGCAACCTGATTGTGAACTCCTGGTAGATGTTCTGCTTGTAGGTAGATGTTTTGAGGAATGGTCCACCTCCATATGCTCTGCGCCAGCCGGGAGAGCTGTAAGGAGTCTGTTCCTCCCCGTTTTCAAATGTAGTACATGGCTGTCATATTGTCTGTGCGGACTAAGACAGCCTTGCCTGATAGGTAATTTTGAAATGATTTTAGAGCTAGAAAAATTGCTAGCAACTCCAGATGGTTTATATGGAGTAGCTTCTGGTGTGGTGTCCACCTGCCCAGTACTGTGTGCTGTGACAAATGAGTTCCCCAGCCTGTGAGGGATGTGTCTGTGGTTAGTACTACCTATGGAACTGGATCGAGGAACGGCCGTTCTTTGGAAAGGTTTTTGGTGTTCCACCACTGCAGAGAGCGATGTGGCCGGCCCTCGAACACCACCAGATCTGTTAATTGACCTTGAGTCTAGTTCCACTGGCTTGCTAATCACTCTTGCAGGGGGCGCATCTGGAGTCTTGCGTGCAGTGCTACGAAAATGCAAGATGCCATCATTCCAAATAGTTGCATGAAAACTCGAGATGGTAGTGAGTGTTGCGGTTGAAATTTTTGTATGAGAGCTTGCATGCCTTGTATTCTTACTGTATTGGGGGATGCAAGTCCTTTGGAGGTATCTATTGTGACACCTAGATACTGTTGGAGATGCGACTTTGTTTTGTTTATAGTGAAACCGAGTTTGTGTAAGAGATGAATGGTCTTGTGTGTGTGCTGGATGCATTGCTGGTATGACTTGACTTATATTAGCCAGTCGTCCAGATATGGTAAGACATGGATGTTTTCTCTTCTCAAGTGTGCTGCTACTACCGCAAGACACTTTGTGAAGACTCAGGGTGCTGTAGTGACTCCGAAGGGAAGGACTTTGAATTGGTAATGCTTACCGTCCACTACAAACCGAAGGTACTTTCTGTGTGAACGGGAATGTGAAAGTAGGCGTCCTTGCGATTTGGGGTATGCAAGGAAATCGCCTTGTTTTAGCAGAGGAAGGACCTGCTGTAATGTCACCATATAGAAGTGGTGTGACTGTATGGAAAGGTTTAGGGGCCTCAGGTCTAGTATAGGCCTGAAGGAGCCGTCCTTTTTGGGAATAAGGAAACATAGGGAGTAAACGCCTGTGTTTTGATGGTGTAGTGGAGCTGGTTCTATTGCATGTTTGTGCAGTAGAGCAACAACCTCCTGTTTTAGGAGTGTGAGATGCTTTTGTGGCATGGTACGCTGTCTGGGTGGTATTGCTGAAGGAGTGGAAGTGAGCACCAGGCAATAACCTAACTCAACTATTTGTCTCACCCACCTGTCTGTTGTGATGGAGTTCCAGACAGATAAGAACTGTTGTTATCTCTCCCCGACAGGAGTGGAATGGTCTGAGGGGGGGTGGGGAGGGAAGTCACTGCTTGGGAGTGGAGGTGGTACGGGTGTTGTTACCTCCGCCTCTACCTTTAGTATTGTTGCCTCTGTATCCTCCTCTGTGATAACCTCTATTGGGAGAGGTTTGGATGGGAGTTTTGTAAGAAGAGGAGGCAGTATTGGTAGAAAAAGGTGATAAGGCGCCCCTGCAGGAGGAATGACAAAAGGACGCTCTAGGAGTTTGATTTTGTAAAGCTCCCATGGATTTTGCAGTGTCAGTGTCCTTTTTCATTTTTTCGAGAGAGGTATCAACCGTGGGACCAAACAGAGGTTGTTGGTCAAAGGGTTGATTGAGAATACTGGTTTGTACTTCTGGTTTCAAACCAGAAATACGCAGCCAGGCATGCCTACGTAAAAGTATGCCAGTATTTATTGCCCTTGAGGCTGTGTCAGCAGCATCTAGAGCGCAACGGATGAAAGTATTAGTAATGACCTTCCCTTCTTGTATCAAAACAGTAGCCCTGGTCTTGTATTTGTCTGGTAGATGTTGTATAAGGGTTTCAAGCTCATCGTAGTGAGCCCTATCGTATCTTGCCAACAGAGCTTGGGTGTTGGCGACTTGCCAGACGTTGGCTGCTTGAGATGTCATATGTTTGCCTGAAGCATCTAAGAGTTTGGACTCTTTAGCAGGGGGTGGAGCGTCCCACGTTGTCTGAGAGCTAGTTTGTTTTCGTGCGTTGGAGACCACTAATGAGTCTAATGGTAGTTGGTCCTTGATATAGACTGGGTCAGTTGGAGCAGCTTTGCTCATTTTCTCCAACCTGGGATTAATTACCCTGGCCCTGACGGGATCTTTAAATATTTCTGGTGCATGTTTTATAACCCCTTTAAGCATTGGCAAGGTGGTTGTGGTCTTATGAGAGGGTAATGATGAGTCCATAAGGAAGTCCTCATCCACTGGATCAGTATGGAGATCGACCCCATGAAAGCCTGCTGCTCTGTGAACAAGCTGTGTGAACCCTATGGTGTCATCTGGAGGAGATGGCCTAGAACAGTACTCGTCATCTTGGGGTAGATCTGGGGCATCTGGTGCATTGTAGTCTTCCCAAGGATCATCTGACGGGCCAGTAATATCATCTGGATCATCTAATGGTTGCTCATCTTCTGCCCCCCCCCCTCCCCCTCCCCAGAATTATCATCCTCATCGTTATCTGCTGGTGCAGAACTGTGTGGGATGAGTGGTGAGTGTTTGGGGGAAATGTAAGAGTCTGGCACTTCTGGAAGTGGTGAAGGTATTCTTATGGGAGAAGTTTGAGCATGTTTTTGAGAGGGACTGGAGGTGTGAGAGGAGGTTCCAGTTTCCTCTAAGCAGGTAAAGTGACGACATGTTCAGTCTTTGGGTGAATAAGAAGAGTCTTTTGCTTTAGATCTGGACCGAAAAGCTCCTCTATGGGAGAATCCTTTCTCGGAACTGGCTTGTCATGTTTGGGATCTAGCTGTTTGCTGGGTTTAGCAATGTTTAGTATAGTCTTAGGATTAGATTGTGGTTTCGGTACCGAAGACTTGTGGTCGGGAGCTTTTTTCGATTCAAGTTTTTTCTTCGGATCAGAGATTTTATTCGGATCCGGAGTTGTTGGTTCTGAATCGTGTTTTGGGTCGACAGCTTTAGGTACCGAAGTTTGTTTCGGTGCGGGGCTTGTCTTTGGTGCAGGACTTGGCTTCGTACGACCGTTTGGGATGCCGAAGTTTGTTTCGGTGTAGGAGTTTGTACAGAATTCACTTTCGGATTGAGAACCTTCTGTTTATCGGGACTGACTGGAGGCTGACTCGAGCCTAAGTAGCCTAGAGGCTTTTTGGAAGTCTTCGTTGCTGGGCCTGAAGTCGGAGCGTTGGAAGTATGTGATCGGTGTGCACCTGGGCCCGAAGGTGGAGGTGGAACCGAAGCCTCAACCGGTGTGGGGGGATTAAGAGGGTCGATGTCTGTACTTACGACCCGTTGACCAGCTGGAAGGGGATTGTCACCTTCTGCCCGCTCGTCAGCTCCTGAAGCTGAATCCTCTGCTTCAGAAACAATGACGTCTTCCTGCTGTTCTTCTTCTTCGGACTCTGGCTGCACTGGAGTCTCTTCAACGTGGGTGTCTGGTGCCGATAAAGACGATTGTGCTATGACTCTCCGAGCTCGACTGTCTCTAATCGTCTTATTCGACCGGAACGAAGCACAGGCCTGGCAATGTCAGCTTTCGTGCTCTGGGGACAAGCACAGATTGCACACCTCATGTAGATCAGTGTGGGGGAATTTGTGTCCACACTGAGGGCACTTCTTGAAGGGTGTTCTTTCCATAAGCCGAAGGCCCAATGGCGCAGCTGGGCCCGACGGTCACAGGAATCGAGAAGTGAAGGTTGTTCGAGACGCGTGTATAAAGGAAATTGCGATCGAAAACAATACCAACTGTAGGGACCAAGGAATGCGTGACGTAATAAGATCAGTAATGAAACAGAGCGGGAGCGACATACACATCCGAGCCCGTTGGCAGAAAAAAATGAAGATGGAGTCGATGCCAATGCGCACTATACTCCAGAGGAGTCATCTACCATACAAGGACTCTTCCAGGACAACAACAAAGTGTAATCATCTGGGACCACCACCAGATGGCGATCTATGCACTAGTGTATGATCTGCAGCCCATATGCCTTGAACTGGCCAATTTCGGATCCGTAGGGATCTTTTTATGTTTCGGCACCAAAGTTTTTGGTGCCGAAGTTTTCGGTGTCGACAAGGGCTGACCTTTCGGCTCCTAAGGCTGCTTGGCTTTCGGCGCGGGGGATTTTGGCACAGAGCCAGACTTGGGCTTGGAACCGGAGGCTTTCGGCTCCGAGGAGTACTTCTGTTGAGCCAGAAGGCTTGTTTCAGTGCCGGCCCGGAGGTGGGGCGTCAGAAACTTTGTCCCTGTGCCAACCTTGGCCATATTGGCTAAATAGGCTAAGGCATTGATTTTGAATTTTTTTTTCACTGTATGATTAAGGGATTCAAAACAAAAATGTATTCCTTGTCTAAAATGTATTGATTATAGTGAAATAATGTACAATTGATATATTCAAAATATAAATGTGTGTCTTGCTTAGAATTAAATGTTGCAAATTCAGAATTGCAAAATAATTGTTCTTTTTTTTTTATTTATTTTTTTTATTCCTCATATACCAATTTGGGTGCTCTAGACGGAGATCCTCTCCCCTCCCCCTGGCATCACGATGTTACGCTCACAGAATTCGACGCCAGAGAGAGCCGGAAAAAAGATACTCCCCTCTAGTGTTTACTGTTTGCTTTATCCACCTCAGCCTCTGTGACTTGGCGACCCTCGGATTGGTTGAGGACTAAGCACCAACAGTACCCAGGTGAAATCATCGGAATACTCTCATCTGTTCCGCCATGCCACAAGGAGCTCCCAGATCTGAGACTCTGAGGAATTATCACATGCTATATCAGATTCACTAATATAAATAATATACCTTAAACACTCAGAAAAGGTGGGAGCATCTTCAGATTTCCATGCTTTACATATTTCTCGTCTAGCCAATAACATCACATAGAAAATAAATTTAGTCTGCTGGTTCGCAAGCTGGTAATCCGTCCCCAGACCGAACAGAATCATTGCCGGTGAAACCACGATCCGAGTTCCTAGTACATCCATCAAAAAACCCTCAATTTTTTTCCAAAACAAGTTAAGGCTAGGGCATTCTACAAACATATGCAAATCATCTGCCTCTAAAGATTTACACCTTGGGCAGCTATATTGTATGTTTGTGATCCTTGTCAGTCTTTTTGGGGAGAAATACACCCTGTACAGTGTGAACAGATGGTTTCGTTTAAGAGGAGCGGATTTTACTATTCCGTTCACCAGACTAAAAGAGTCCCCCCACAAATCTACCAGTTTGTTGCTATCCAGCCCCACAACATTTCCCCAGAGACTCTGAAGTTCCAAATCAGTAACTCCCTCTTTTTCCATCAAATTCTCATACCAAAAAGCGAGTTCTTTATCCCAACGCCCCTTTCTATTTACAAAATCAAATTTCGGGTTAGATGTACAATCCCATATTTCCGTAGACCACCAGCTTGACAACTGGTAATATTTAAATCTTGTAAGGGTTCCTCCCGTCAACAGAGAGAGGGAGTCCCACCCCAATAGCTGTTGATCATTTTGTAAATCTCTCCACTGCATTAACCCTGCTAATTTAAGAGGGGTTGACAGTTGGTCTCTAAGGCATTCTGGGGTCCCTGCAGAGTCCCATATTGGGGCCTGAGAGGCGTAGTATGGAATTTGTAATTTTCTCCTGAAGAAAACCCAATTCTTCAGAGCCGTGACTAAAACCTTTAGCCTGACCTTTTTGTAGAATCTGGGGTCTCCAAACTTAAATAAAAAGTATTCGTGACCTTGGGGGATACCATGCAATATTGCTTGAAACAAACGTCCCAAAAAAGATGTATCTGCCTTACCTGCCATAACTCTAAAATTTTTAAAGTGGAAGGAATGGGCATAATGCAAGATGTCAGGTAGCGCCAGACCTCCCATTTTTAATTGTCTTCTTAACTTTTTAGCAGAAATTCTGGGCATTTTGGAATTCCAGATGAAAGAGCCTATTTTTCCTTGTAGTTTTCCCACCGCCTTTGTGTCGAAAGATAAGGGTATTGAATTAAACAAGAAAGTTACTTTTGGTAGTATAATCATTTTTATAAGATTAACCCTCCCGAAGATGTTTAATGGGAGCCCGGACCAACGCTGTAATTGTCCACAGATTTCCTTATACACCTTATCCAGATTAACTATCGATATCTGAGTAATGTCCTGGACTAATTGAATCCCAAGGTACCTCATCCTTATTTTTGTTTCAGGCAACACTGCCTCCTGGTTCCATTGCATGATTTCCGTTTTATCCTTATTTATTCTATAACCAGAGGTCTTTCCAAAAGCTTCTGCATGTTCAAAGAGTCTAGGTATTGCTACCTCAGGATTGGAAGTGAACATTAAGAGGTCATCTGCATATAGGGCGAATTTTAGATCCAGATCGTTTATTGAAAAGGGTTTTATTAAATGATCTGCCCTTAGTTTATTCACTAATGGCTCGATATATAAATTAAACAATAGGGGGGAAAGGGGGCACCCCTGCCTAGTGCCCCTTGATATTTGCACCCAATCTGAGAGCGCCCCATTTACAAAAATCCTTGCCTTTGGGTTCAAGTACAGTGCTTTTATAGAGGTGATGAAGTTAGTAGGTAAACCGAATGCGGACAATACATCCCAGAGGTAATCCCAATTTACCTGATCGAATGCCTTTGCGGCATCTATTGCTACAATAGTCAGCGGAAGTTTCTTATCAGTAGCATAGTCTATTGCTGTGATGGCCTGAAAAGTCAGCTCGTTAATCTGCCTACCTGGCATGAAACCCCTCTGATCCTCATGTATAATAGTTTTAATCACTTTGGGTAGCCTCGCCGCCAATACTCCTGCAAAAATTTTGTAATCAGTGTTCAGCAGGGAGATCGGCCTATATGATTCAATAGTCAGGGGGTCCTTATTCGGCTTCAAGATTAAAGCAACTGAGGCCTCCAACCAGGTCTTTGGAATCGGTTCACCAGCCAAATATATTTTATTAAACAAAGAAGTGAGAACTGGGACGATTATCTCCGCACCAATTTGATATACCTCCACAGGGAGTCCATCCGGGCCCGCAGCTTTCCCTTTTGCCATCTTCTTCATCTGATTATGAACTTCCCCCTCTTTTATCTCAGATTTTACAAAATCAAAGTCGTCCTCCTGACACTGCGGAAGTCTGACCCCCTCCAACCATCCATCACCAACCAGATTAGATTTGTCCTTGGTTTCAGAATATAAGGTCTGCATGTATCTTCTTGCCTCTTCCGATATTACTTCATTGGCATAGGAGACATCACCAGAGCTTTGCACTTTAAGGCCGTTGATTTGGTTTCTTGCTCTATCAGACCTAGCCTTCCATGCAAGGAGGCGGCCACATTTTTCCCCATAAGAGAAGTTGCTAAGTTTACTTGAATCCCATTTCTCTTTAATGATCTTATCAAGATTCGCCTGATATTTCGATTTCAGATTTTCTAATTCTTGTTGTAAGGTGTGTATATTGGCATGTTGTTCGAGTGAAGCCTTCTGCAATTGTTGCTCCTTTTGCTTAATCTCCTGTAGTGAATTCCTCTCTGTTTCCTTCCTATTCTTACTTCTCTTAATCATTATAGTTGTAAAAAAAACCCTTAAGTAGGTCTTGAAAGCTTCCCACACTATTTGTTCTGAAGCAGTTGCCTTGTTAAACATAAAATATCCCTCCATTTGTCTCCTCAGATCTCCCCTTATTTCCTCCTGTTGTAATAGCGATCTGTCTAATGTCCACCTTCTGGCCTGCCCTCCCTGTGGAATCTTTATAGACAGGGTTACTACTGAGTGGTCAGATAATATTGCTGGAACATAAGAAGTGGTCATGACTTTGGATAAAAGCTCTTGATCGATTAAGAAAAAATCTATACGTGAATGGTGTTTTTGCCTGTGGCTGTAAAATGAGTAATCTCTATTTTTCTGGTTTTTGATTCTCCATACATCTAACAGACTAAATTCTTTCATAATAGTTTTAAGCTCTCTCTTTGATTTAGGTAGAGAAAAAGAAACGGCCCTAGAAGTACGATCAAGTTTTGAATCAAAAACTAAATTGAAATCCCCTCCTAAAATAATAGGTGTATCTTGCTCCAACAGACTGGTTTTTAAGCTAATTAATGCATCTAGACAGTCCTGGTTCGGACCATAGTAGACTCCACAAGTCAGCCTTATGTTATTTATAGTTATGAAGGCAGTCAACCATCTTCCCGTGTCATCAGTATCGTACTTTTCCACCCTTACCCCACTATTCACTCTAACAATGATTGCCACACCCCTTATTTTGCTGCTTTGATTAGAGCAGAGGAGATCTTGTATCCATCTTTGATTTTTGAAGGCAATTTTACATTCCTTCTGGTCTAAATGTGTTTCTTCTAGCATAATGATATGAGCATCTGATTTTCTCAGAAACTCACAGATTCTTTTCAGCTTTAATTTAATAATTGTTCTTGTTTGATGACCATATTCATTTAAAATTATTGTTTGTATTATTTGGGATATTATCCTTGAGAGCACGTTTACATATAATTTGAATTTTATAACGCAATGTTTTGGATGTTTTGGGGATTTTGTTGTGAAATATTGATGCTTTTCACTTTCTCTGCATACTAATATATGAAATTGAAAACAAATTACATAAAGTAAAAAAGGTATAAATAAACATACCGAGATAAACAGAAGCAAGGTGTTTGTCTTCAGTAGGAAGAATTTTTTGAGAAATAACAGTGAGGTTTAGGCTTTTTTCATTGAGATTATATTTCATAAAGGCCCTGCCTAACCTCATCCCTTGGGCCTAACTCCCCTTATTACGCAAACCTTGGCCAGGAGGCAGAGGTGGTGCCGAAGCCTTGGGTTTTTTCGGAGTTTGTGGGGACAAGGGATCTTCGGTACTCACGTCACCATGTCCCTGCGGCGTTGTGGTATATTTCGCGCTCCGAGTCTTGTTCAGAGAAGGCTTCCTCCTCCTCTGCCGTTAATGCCTCGATGTCTTCTTGGCGGGAGTCTTCACCGAAGATGTCCACCGAAGATGTCCTTCGACGCTGCATCTCACGACGTCGAGCTCGATGATCGCGAACAGTCTTTTTTGATCGGAACGATCTGCAAACGATGCAGTCTTCTTCCTTGTGCTCAGGAGACAAGCACAAGTTGAACAGCTTGTGCGAGTCAGTGCGCGAATACTTTGCGTGGCACTGAGGACAGAAATTAAACTGAGTCCGATCCATCGACTGAGAGCTGACCGGGACGGTCCACAAAGCTTTCCAATCTAATTCGATTCCGATGTCGGAACGATACTCAGAGACGTGGGAAACGCGCATGGAAACAATACCTTCGAGGGTAGAGAGGATTACGTGTCGAAGGAAACCCAAAGAACGGTTTCGAACCGGAGCACAGCAATAAACAACCCAATGGTGGAGAAAAATAATCTAACTATGGAGTCTATGTCCATGCGCACTATCACCGAAAGGAGGAGTCACCTTACCTCATGACTAGGAAAGACATCTTCAAAGAAAAACAACTTGCAAACATCTGGACCCAACACTAGATGGAGTATGCAAAGCATGTGTATCTACAGCACACATGCCTCGGACCAGTTTTTATTCTGAAATTTAGGGTAGCCGAGGACATTAAGTCTGCCACCCTGAAGGACAGAGGACCCCATCTGCCCACAAATGTACCTCATTCCCTCCCACATCTCTAGTGTGTGTCTGATGCTGCAGTATACATGTTCTCTAATCTGCAAAGAGTTAAATACCAGGGTATCAATAACTTATTCTCAGCTTTACGATGTGTTATATATTTCTGAAACATTTGAGTATGTAAAGTCACTGCTTCTCTCAATTCTTGTCTCTGAACTCTTTACTTGAATCTGAATCCCACTGCATTTGATAATCCGATTTCCTCAGACTATGTTATGATTGACAAGGCTACAAAGTTTTGCGATCAGGCTCCTCGTTCAATCATATACCTCTAGAAACATTTCAAAAGGTGTCAGAGGTATGCTCGCTCCCTCTCATTACGTGGTATATGACCAAATGTTTGATTTGCACATATTGCTAGTTCAAATAATTTAAAGGTTTTCTTGCATTCATGAAATTATTTAATTTCACCCTTGTCAAACATATCTCTAATCATAATACATTCTACCTTCCTCAAGTTATTGAATCTTTCTCCTTGCAAAGACAGAAAAACCTGGGTACTAAAGTACAAGCGTAAATGGAGATGGGTGAGATGTGAATCCCCACTTGAACCCGATTTTAACTACTGCTAGAAGAGGAAGTTTTGCAGTTCCTGACATTTACATATTATGAGATCTCACCTACTTTTAGAAACAGGGTATATTCTATAATGAATGCCCGCAACAGCTTTCCATGAAAAAACCTGCTTTTTTCCATCTCTGTAGGTGACCATTCCACAATTACCTGGAGTTGGGTTGCATAATTATGATTTTGTAAGGTTTTGAAATGCCAAGCCTCCTATCTTTGTTAAGGCCATGAGGATATTGGTATTGAGTCTAGCTTGATATCATGTCCATACACATCTATTTACCTGCTACTGCATATCCTCTCTCTGTCTCAGATTGGGATCTGAGTCAGAAGGGCTTGAAATAGGTAAAGCAGGTGTGCCAAAATGTTCATTTTCACAATGCTGATTCTACCCAATCATAATAAATCATTGCCTCACCATTCTGTAAAAACTACTGCTACTCTGGCTCTTACAGCGGGTCTTTTAGCTTTGGTCCAGATCGACAATAAGTCTTTGAGGTTTAGTCTAAATTTGATCGAGGTCTCAGCCCACTACACTGGGCAGAAGGTTTTGCGCCTGGATTCCCTCCCCTTTGAGACGTAAATATTTAAGATCTCCATTTAAAAATGTCCAGGCATCTTATATACTTAAGTAGGGATGTTTCAGGATCAGTGAGGGAGAACAGTATGTTGTTTTAAAAACAAAACGTACTTTATGTTCCTCTGCTCTGAACTGAATCCCCTTGATAGCATTGTTAGCTCTTAACAATACTGGAAGTTGTTCAATGGACAGGACAAAAAGAATGGGTGACAAGGGGTAACCCTGTCTTCCCCCTCTTTGGAGCTAGAATTTCTCAAAGCAAGAACACTTTGCCCTGACCCTCACCTCGGAACATGAATAATGAGCAAAAATGTTTTTTTTTATTATTGGCTCTACATTCATTTTACTCAAAACCGCACTCAGGAACTCCCAGTTCACCCTATTAAAGGCTTTTTGTTTCTCAAAGCTACGACAAGAGCTAGGACCCCCTTCACTTTGATTTATATGCAGTGTAAGGGGAGCTATTTTCTAATATTTTAAGAGCCTTGTCTGCCCCGTACGAAACGCATGTAGTGTAGCTCAAAAAGCGCTGCAAAAACCCATCTAATCTTTTGGTGAGCACTTAGTAGAATATCTTGATAGCTGCATTAAGCAGGGCAATTGGCCTGTAAAACATTCACTCCTACAGAGATTTCCCTGGAATCGGGATCACAACGACCTCAACTTCCTTCATCGATGCAGCAATTCCTTGGTTCACCATTAAAAGAATTAAAGAGGTTCGTAATCGGGGCCAACATCTGGGAAGCATACTCTTTATAAAAGTAGGGGAGGGACATCTTTATAAAAGGCTACAGACAGCCCATCTGGATCCCATTGGTCCATTTTATTTGCAACCTCTTTACCATCGAGGGATTGTAATTTGGTTATGTAAACTTTGACGCTTTGGGGTCTCAATCTTTGTTGCCTTTTTCATAGAAAGGTTTTATGCCTTTGTTGGTTCACAGAACCTTCAAATGCCCCCAAACTACAACTACTTTCTAATCTACAGGACAGGAAGAAGCGTTGTAGTGTAGTTCCTATATTCCCAATAGGCTCTGCGCATTGGAATAATATATACTAAAGATATGACATAGAACTGAGGTCAGTATGTCTCTATCGAATATACAAAACTTAATTGTGAGTGCCAGCTAGCTCAGAAGTTACTAGAAACTTTCTCGAATACACAAGAAGGGATTAGTTTCTGACAACCGCATAAACATGACAACTTTGTTTACCTAGGACTGGAATAACTATCTTCAGAGTCGTGGAAACAATAAATAACTATTCCACTCAGTATATCGTGCATGCTTTGTTTCTACAGAGTTGCAGAGAAAATAGAGAGACGGGCGTTTCAATAAAAGGGGTTTATTGAACAGTCTTCTTTCTCATGCAAGAGAGGTGAACTGCTAAAATCGTTAGACAGAATGTAAAGTATAATGCGTATAGCATAAACAGTAATATGAAATAATACTGTAATAGCATTGTATGGTTTCTAAGCCATATAAAAATACATACATAAATAACACAGTTAAAATACTCAACTGGTACTTCTAAAATACGCCTACCCCAATGTACCTAACCTAGGTCTAGTACGTGGGAAGAAGTAAGTATGGTCTTTAGCATAGGTTTAGTTTTGCCAAGAATTTGCCAAAGGTTTTTCTAGGTTCTAATCAGCTCCATACCTTGGAATGAAGGAGGTCTGGTATCTCTGTCTTGTACTCTATTTTCCAATACCCCGCAAGGGGAGTCAGAAACACTGGAGCTGGATTCTCGGCAGAGGAGGGCAGCTTCCTGATCAGTGCGTCAGCTGGAGAGTCAGCTTCCTTCGGCACTTGATGTAGCGAGCTGCGTCGGGCAAGTAGGTCGTCGAACTGCAGCGAACAACACCGTGCTTTGCCATAGCAAGTGAAGGTATATTTATACCTTGAAGGTGTTTAGGAATGTCATGTTTGACGTAAAGTCGGGCATATGACCAGCAAAGTCAGCCAAACTAGCTCAGAGCAAAAGGGATTAATTTGCAAAAATGACTCTTTAGGCACATCATTCAACTTCCACTGGGATTCCTGTAGGTCACATTTAGGGGCTTGACTATTGTCATTCCAGTATGAATACGAAGGGATGAAAACCTGATGGAGAAATACGAGGCACAGGAGCTATATAAACATAGCACATTAAACTAAATAGGCTGTTGTATGGCCTTTTCAATAGTCAGAAAGGGGTCACATTAGTTTTGAAAGCACCACTTTGAATTTCCGTAGAGAATGCCTTCTAACTGATGGGAAAACTTTTTTAAATTAATTCAAGGAACTATTGAACAACAGAAATAGTATAGAAAGAGGTCTGTGAAGGACACTTCATTTGAGGAGTAATAGCAGTAGGATGTACCTTTAAATAAGAAAACTACAAGCCTTAATTTGCCAAAAAGAGAAGGTAAGGAATTACTGCTTCTTCCTCACATTTCTTAAATGGAGTTTCTGGTAAATGTACCAGATGCAGACTCAATTTCATTTGAAAATATAGGAAAATATAGTGGCTGGGCACTGGCTTCCTTTCAAGGTCCATACTGTCCTGTGGCAGAGTCTGATGTCCATAATGCATAAGTTCAGCAGCAATTGCCCACAAATTTTAAAAAAATAGGTTGGTAATTAAGATCTGGCCTCTGAATTTGTGAAGACTATCTTGTCTGCAAGGTAACTTTATGTGTAGACACTCTGAAACATGATGAAGGTCGGATAACCACCACTAGCATGGACATATTGGTACAATGAGGAACATCCTAACTTTGGAGTCCCTCAGTTTGATGATTACAAACTGGATCAGAGGTATGAGAACAAATATTTCCCTGATTGGTAGATCAAAAAGGCACTCTCCTTCGTTCTTGATTTGTAGAACCCTGCAGTGAAGTTTGGTTAATTCTTATTTCCACTGTTTTCGAACAGATCTAGTTGCATATAGCCTAATATGTAGAAGGTTCAGTGTAGCACTTTGTGGTTTATGGCCCCTTTGTGATTTTTTTGGATACCTTTGCTGAGTAAGTCTGTCTCTATATTTTGAACAAAGCAAAACCAAAGGAAATGATGGACGGAGCGTTGACAATACAAGCACTCACCCCCAGTCAACTGATCTGGGTTTAATCCATCACCATTCTTTAGCCCACTCTGTCACCCCAGTTCAGACATGGCCATATGCAAATCAGTCTGACCCTGTGCCTCATGGGAACAGTCCAGCCCTAACTGCCAAGCCATGCCTTCCCTGGACCGGAAACAAGCTTCCCAGGACCGGTTTCTGCATTGCAGCAGTCTTCAGCAGGGCTTGCTTGAATCCAGTGGCAAAGTGAGCAAGGGACTCACGTCTGAGCATACCCTGCCAATTTATGGCGAACAAAGCAAAACCAAAGGAAATGATGGACGGAGAATTGACAATACAAGCACTCACCCCCAGTCAACTGATCTGGGTTTAATCCATCATCATTCTTTAGCCCACTCTGCCACCCCAGTTCAGACATGGCCATATGCAAATCAGTCTGACCCTGTGCCTCATGGGAACAGTCCAGCCCGAACTGCCAAGACATGCCTTCCCTGGACCGGAAACGAGCTTCCCAGGACCGGTTTCTGGCATTGCAACCGTCTTCAGCCGGGCTTGCTTGAATCCAGTGGCAAAGTGAGCAAGGGACTCACGTCTGAGCATACCCTGCCAACTTATGGCGAACAAAGCAAAACCAAAGGAAATGATGGACGGAGCGTTGACAATACAAGCACTCATCCCCAGTCAACTGATCTGGGTTTAATCCATCATCATTCTTTAGCCCACTCTGCCACCCCAGTTCAGACATGGCCATATGCAAATCAGTCTGACCCTGTGCCTCATGGGAACAGTCCTGCCCAAACTGCCAAGCCATGCCTTCCCTGGACCGGAAACAAGCTACCGAGGACCGGTTTCTGGCATTTCAGCCGTCTTCAGCCCGGCTTGCTTGAATCCAGTGGCAAAGTGAGCAAGGGACTCATGTATGAGCATACCCTGCCAACTTATGGCGAACAAAGAAAAACCAAAGGAAATGATGGCGGAGCGTTGACAATACAAGCACTCACCCCCAGTCAACTGATCTGGGTTTAATCCATCACCATTCTTTAGCCCACTCTGCCACCCCAGTTCAGCCATGGCCATATACAAATCAGTCTGACCCTGTGCCTCATGGGAACAGTCCAGCCCGAACTGCCAAGCCATGCCTTCTCTGGACCGGAAACAAGCTTCCCAGGACCGGTTTCTGTCATTGCAGCCGTCTTCAGCCGGGCTTGCTTGAAACCTTGCTCACTTTGCCACTGGATTCAAGCAAGCCGGGCTGAAGACAGCTGAAATGCCAGAAACCAGTCCACGGTAGCTTGTTTCCTGCTGGTGGCGGAATTATTTTGAATTCCATCTCGGGACTTGCACCACTGATTGTCCAGGCACTGCCGAAGAGGCCTCATGTGGAGGCAGGTGTAAGGTACAACGAAAATACAGGATGCAAAGGATAACCGTCTCTCCTCCAAAGGACATACTGCTGCTGCCTGTGTGTCAAGCACCATTCTGCAGTAGTGAGTGCAGTAAACTAGTGAAGATAAATTTGCATGGGTGCCTCATAGAACATGCTTTTAGCGAAAACATCTAGAGTTTTCAGGAAATGTTGCAAGATGTCTTTAGGCATGGATTCCTTCCAAGTGGAAATTCCAGTCTGGTGCCTTGGGCAGGTCTCCCAGGTCCACTCTGTTATCTATTCCATCCCATGGATGCAATATCCATGACCTCCAATCAATTGCCTATAAAGGAGCACTGTCGTGCCACATCTCCCCGTCCTTCCCTCCATTGCAGTTTACAAATCCGATGCTTATGGGGCATTTCCATCACCCTCATCCGTAATGTCATTCAACTGCTTGAAATGCAGGGCCAGAGCTTCCCACGCCCTGGTTGCATCCAATGTCTTCTCACACCCATTATGCCTAGCATCTCTAAGCCGTGCCGTTCCCTCGCTGCCTGCCCAGCATTCGAGTTTCCTCCTCCCCCTGTCTATATTAGGGCCTCCTCTCGCCTTCCAATGGCTTGCGTTATCTCGTTTCGCTACTATCAATCTCAAATCCTGAAACTTACTAGTAACTTTATTCTTGGCAGTGTGTGGAAATCTATGAAGTAGACTTTTAAGTAATGTCTGACAACACCTCTGTCACTTCTCTCCAGAAATGTCCTATCTCCGGACAACTCCAAAACATGTGAAGGAACTCTGCTCCTATTTCGCCGCATCTGGGGCAAGCTGCTGTTACCATATTAAAGTACTTATTTAGACACCCAGGAGTGAGGTATGCTCTATCCAAGACATACAAATGTAGCAGTTGGAACCTTGCGTTCCTGGAAACCTTACCAACCCTCTCCGTGAGCTCCGTCCACCCTTTGTCTTCTATTGGCTCCCCTACATCCTCCCCCCACTTGTGCTGCAGCTCTTGAAGCGGCAGAAGCATCGCTCTACTTCTATATAAACAAGTAACCGTTTTAAATGTCCCTGCCGCAGATACCAGATGTTGGCACCCTGTATTCAGAGGGGTTCAGTCAAACAGCGACCACAGTGTTTATGGATTGCCGACGTCAGGGCCGCACGAAGCAAGAAATCACCCCATGGTATGTCATTTCACACACTAAATGCATCAAATAGCAACAGCACTCCATCCTCGTATAACTGCCCCATCGTGAGAATTCCAGCCTCCTCCCACTGACCCAGCCTCCTCCAATCTGCTCCGTGTGGTAACTCCATGCAATACTTCAATAGGATCTCCGGTGCATAAGGTTGCTTTGTTGTGACCCTCCCCCTGCTGCGCTGTACCCTGAAGCTGGCTAGTCACCCATTTTGTTAGCCATTGCAACTGAGCTGCAATATAGTAATATTCAAAGTCCGTTACCGCTAACCCCCGTCTGCTCTGGGACGCATCAAAGTCTTTCAGGCCACTCATCTCTGTCCAGTCCCCCATATGAACTCCGTCACCAGTCTCCGAAGATGCTTAAACTTCTCTGCAGGGATCCACACCGGTAGCACCCCAAACACATATAGCAGCCTAGGGAAGATAACCATATATAGTAGGGAAGCCCTGCCCATTAATGACAAGGGTAGTGTACCCCAAAAGGTAAAACTGGTCTTTCGACCCCGTACAATCCTTCCCACATTTCCCTGCCAGAGATCTGCTCTATCATGATATATTTGCCCCCTATATACGGAATAAATCTCCCCTCCCATTCAATGTCCTCTGGTGTCTATGGTTTTTCCGATCCCTGCTTGATGGGGATAGACAGGACTTGCTCCAGTTCCCCTTGAGGCCTGCTACTCTCTCTAAGGCCACTAGTAAGTCCTTAGCCCCCTCAAGGTCTGTATCTGTGTTTCTGAGAAACATCATGAGATGGTCTGCATATAAGGCTATGTGGTAGACCCGTCGCTCTACAGTGAGTTGTCGGTGTAAATTCCCAGTCCTAGCCTTAGCAGCTAACTGCTCCAAAGACTGTTTTTGTAAACTTCTTTGGCGAGTCTTCAATGTTTTGCCTGCCGGAGGAAGGATAACCTCAAAAAATGAATTAAGGGTAGATTTCATAACTATTTATACGACAGCAAATTATTTTTCAAGTGCCTGTGTTTAACCTGAACCCTTACCTTGTTAAAGTGGTCCCCAATGACTTCCCATATTCTCGACCACTGCAGTCTGATACGGCCCATGTTGTAATACGATATCTCCACAATTTTCTGCAAGCTGAACATGCGGGGATGCGTAGGAGAAAGCAGTTCATCCATTGATACAGCACAGAGCCAACGGACAAAGTCAACTAAAAGAGTAAGATAGATTTGACAGTTTTCCATGAAGTCCTTAAAGGGAGAGGTGCAGAACAGCAGAAAGATAAATACCTACCAATAGCATTCCCATCCAGTCGTATGGAGCCTGTGAATATTCTGAAAAGTGGAAAGTGAAAAATTCAGAAAACAAATTCTAACAAACAACATTCTTATATGAAGCAGTTTACTAATGTGAACTCTGATGAAATTCTCTGTGCTGGGAGACATTTTGTTTGTCATAAGAACCAATATGTAACAGAAACTGGGAAAGTCATATGCTGGGAAGACTTACAAGCTTACCAGATCAATGTTCACGGTTGTTTCAATTTACACCCTGAATACATAAAAATATTTAATTCCAGATAAATTAGGGGACCAATAAACCATTTGTTTTGACTTCTTGTGTGATCTTAACCAGTAGCCGGGATCCACAAAAAAACATGAAAATGCTTCTCGGGATTCTTGCTGCACTGCTATAATGCCACTGCCTACCGCATTGCCCCACTAGTGTTCTATCCTGGTAAGCCTCTCTGAAAGGGGAGCCTATATCTGCGCACTGCTGTGAGCCCCTCATCACTTTTCACCCACATAGATCTCAAAGTATACTGAAGCACCAACATCATTCTCCTTCATTTACAAGATGTCTATGGGTGACATTTAGCTGGCAAACAGACTACTGATCATTTCCTGTATGGTCCTGAAGGGCTTTGTCTAAAGGTCATGTCTAACACAAGATGTAGACTACAAATGGGAAACCAAGCATGTAGCTCGTGTCTCCAGTAAAAGAAAATACATTTACTGTAAGTTCTACTAACGTGCTGGAGGCTGAAGCATTTTTCACGATATCCACAAGCTGCAGAGAACTGGAAAATACCTGAACTCAGACACTGGATGCAAGTTTTCACAAACATTTAGTAAAGTTTTACTGAAAATTATCAGGACGGTGCTTTTATTCAATTTCCTGAAGCTACATCATCACAGCTAAGGGGAGCTGAGAGAAAGAATTCTCACATGACCCACTTCCCCTTTATTATTTAGACAATTATATATTTACACACATTGTAACAATATAGAGGCAAGAACTGCTGCTGTATCCTCCTGCCCCAGTGAAGGATTTACTACTAGTTTCTCCTTTACTGGGGAGGACACCTTCATAGGTGGAAAATATGGTCCTCTTCTTTGCTGTATCTGAGGAGAAGCTAGCATTCTCCAGACCTCCACCTGAAAGCAAAACTAGGCATAATTTATTGTGGCTTCATGCTGCAGCAGCAAGTAATGGGGCTGAGCATGTAGGTGTTAATGTCCAATGAAAGCTTCGCAGTTCTCCGATTCTCCTGTCCAAAACAAGCAATCAATGAGCCTCTGCTTTGCAAAGGCTGACTTGTCCTACACTTCTCTTATGTCCTACAGATCCTAGAAAGCAGCAGAAGTAAAAAGAGTAGCTGTGATTTTCATGTCTCTGAAAGAGATAACAGTAGAAAGGTTTTGTCACCTACTGCAAAATTACAGGTGCATCCTTAATCTGATGTACTGGTGTGACACCATAGCAAAGGATGCCTGTTTTTAGATTTCACAGTGGCTTTCTTAAGAATAATAAGACGTCCATAATAAGAACGTGTTTATTTTATAAACACCTTCATATCACACTTCTGCTGTTTCTAAGCACTGTAAATAATAATTGCTACTGTAGCTCAATTTAATGGTACTTCATATACAGACTTTGGAAGGGAGAGAATTTAACCAGTCTAGTTAGGATTTGAGGTTGTGACTTGTGGATCACCATATATTGAAGTAACAAACATTAAGGTCACTGAGCCATCCAGCCATCATACGTAACATGCACATACACAAAAAACATGTTTACTGGAGCTCAAAATACATGTAGTATTTATGTTACTCCTAAGGTAAATGTGTGTATTGTGGTTGTGTGATCCCTCACCCCATGTATCACCCGACATTCAGATGTGATCACTGTTGCGTTCTTTGATGAGCAAACCTGAATGCGTTTTTCATGGGATATTTGAAAAAAGATCTTGGGATGGACACAGTGTTTTTGAGGGTTACACTACCATTTCAGATGTACACAATACTGGTGCTATGAACAGACATCAGGAAATGTGTATTAAATATAATGTTATGTAGTCTGGTTATATTGAACACCACAGTGCACACGTTGTCCTAGCTTAAACGAACAAGTTACTTAACTTCGGTCAAGTTCTTTCTTGTGGATTCTCTTTCTAACCACAGATTCCTCATCTTGTGAATACCCCCAGACGCCAGGCTGGATGAGGACATTTTTCAGTGGTGTTGAATGGCTCACCGTCAGCTCCCACCTTGGAATTGACACAGGAGCCATATATAATTGCGGGTGCCGTGTGCGGGTATCAGTTTCTTTCTCGACTCGGTCTGAGTCTTCCGGACCGGAGCTTCCAACTGATCAGACGTGACAGTGTGCAGATTCCTAGATTGGGCAATTTTCTTAGGTGGAAAAGAGACTATTCCACAGAATAGGGAGGTGGGAGAGTGGTGATCCACCAGAAAGCGTTACCAAAGGTAAATAAGTTGCTCTTCTGATGGATTCCTTATCTTGTGAATAGATAGCAATGAATTAACTCCCAAGGTGGTGGTCTGTGGAATGTCTCAGACCCAAGAGTCCTGCAGGATCGAAAAGGCAAAATGCACATCCCGAATGACCTGACTGCCAAGGCAATAGTGCTTCATGTACATGTACACTGATACCCACATAACTGCTTAATAGTTATCCAGGAAAGGCTCTCAGTGAGCCAATGCAGTGGTAGCTGCCTTGGCTCTGGTGAAAAACTATTCAGAGGCTGCTTCTTAGTCAATAAATAGCAGATATTAATACATAGGACTATCCATTGTGTTATGGGCCTACTGCTGTGGAAACACTGGTAGATGACTGGTATACCTGACCTCCGAAGATTTACTGCAACCACTGCCATCACCTTCCTAAACACCTGAGGGGCAATGGTGAGGCTAAAGGGGAGCAGTAAACACCAATAATGCTCCTTTTCGACCTTGAAGAGCAGGCAACACCTGTGGGACTGCAGGAGTGGAATATAAAAATATTAATCCTGCAGGTCCAAAGCTATCACCCAGTCTCCTGGATCAAGAGCAGATAGAACCTGGACCAGTGTGAGCATTTTGAATTTGCCCTTTTTCGAGAAAAAGTTGGGAGAGAAAAGATCTAACATATGATGAAGGCCTCAGTCCTACTGCAGCACCAGTAAATAACAGCAATAACATCCAGTCCCTGGGCATAGGGTCTTCCGAGAGTTGCTCTGGTGTGGGTGAAAGGTGTGGAAGGTCAGACAGGAATGGACATGTGCCTCCAGCAGACTAAAGCAGTTTGGAAGATGAATAGGGAGGAGCATGGGAATGGGCAGTATGCTGTCCCAAACGTTGTTAGTTTGACCCCTACTTCAGCCTTAAAAGGCCTTGGGGTCTGTTTCTGGGAAGGTCGACTTAGGTGCAGTCTTTAGGCCAAAACCCTTATGAAAAGGGTGAAATGGCTGAGGATACTGTTGCATGGAAACAGAAAAGCTTAGGGAATGTGATGCGGCTATGCTTTATTTAAGAGATGAGTGCTGTCAAATGGCATTTCCATTCATGATGCCTGGACGTCACCCAAAAAATCTATGAATCTCATCAATGAGTGGCGCTGAAGCACCACACTGGTATGCCATCGTGGATCATTGGGCTAAATTGATGAGAAATTCGTAAGACTATTAGCAAGATCTTGTTGACCATATTCCACAATACATGCAAGTATCTTCCTAAGAGGCAGCTGGAACTGTCAAAATGAAAGGTGTGATTATAGAAGAATATATTAGTCTTCCAAAAGCATCAATATGTTTGGATTGCCTGTCAGGGGAGAGTTGTAGGAAACATGTTTGGGTTCAGGCTGCCTATCGACACCTGGACAACTAGGCTTTCAGGTGTAACATGCTGAAAAAGGAAGACAGGGTCTCCTGTAGCCAGTCTGTGACATGTAAACGCTTGCTTATTTACCTGCTGGTAAGAGCAAGATTGCGCCCAGGTGCCCATTAATGTGTCCATGAGAATTTCGTTGAAAGGGAGAAGCAATTCTGTGGGTGTCAGCACATTAGTATTGACATAAATGGATGGTAGCTATAGGTCCAAACTTTGGCTACATGCCAAAGACCATAGCAAAGGAGGACATGAGGCTGATTCGTCCATTGAGGGACTGGAGCCAGTAATATTACCGGGCATCATCCCAATCATCTGCATTGTGATCTCCTAGGTTAAGCTGGCTTTGATTAGAGTCTGCTCCAAACAAGATTTGGAGAGCTTGTGGGTGACCCACTGGAAGGGGCTGCACCCTGTCTAAGTCAGAAAGAGGTTGGGCATGTTGTGGTGGTACTGGCATTTGATACAACTTAAGCTTAGATCAGGTCAGATTATGTTCATAGTCAGATGAAGCAACTGGTACTTACTCCAGCGCCAGTGGTGTCAGAGCTGGCTTAGGTGCTGTCTTTAGGCCAAAACCCTTATGAAAAGGGTGAAATGGCTGAGGATACTGTTGCATGGGAACAGAAAAGCCTAGGGAATGTGATGCAGCTATGCTTTATTTAAGAGATGAGTGCTGTCAATTGGCATTTCCATTCATGATGCTTGGACGTCATCCAAAAAATCTATGAATCTCATCATCGAGTGGCGCTGAAGCACCACACTGGTGTGAACTGCCCTGCCTAAGCAATCAGTAGTGTCCAGCCCAAAATGAAGAAGCACTTATTTGCAGCTTGGCCATCTTAGATGATTGGTCTAAATTGATGGGAAATTCGTAAGACTATTAGCAAGATCTTGCTGACCATATTCCACAATACATGCAAGTATCTTCCTAAGAGGCAGCTGGCACTGACAAAATGAAAGGTGTGATTATAGAAGAATATATTAGTCTTCCAAAAGCATCAATATGTTTGGATTGCATGTCAGTGGGGAGTTATAGGAAACCTGTTTGGGTTCAGGCTGCCTGTCGACACCTGGACAACTAGGCTTTCAGGAGTAACATACTGAAAAAGGAAGACAGGGTCTCCTGTAGCCAGTCTGTGACATGTAACCGCTTGCTTATTTACCTGCTGGTAAGAGCAAGACTGCACCCAGGTGCCCAATAATGTTTCCATGAGAAGTTAGTTGAAAGGGAGAAGGAATTCTGTGGGTGTCAGCACATTAGTATTGACATAAATGGATGATAGCTATAGGTCCAAACTTTGGCCGCCTGCCAAAAGACCATAGCAAAGGAGGACATGAGGCTGATTCGTCCATTGAGGGACTGGAGCCAGTAATAATACTGGGACTCATCCCAATCATCTGCATTGTGATCTCCTAGGTTAAGCTGCCTTTGATAAGAGTCTGCTCCAAACAAGATTTGGAGAGCTTGTGGGTGGCCAACCGGATGGGGCAGCACCCTTCTAAGTCAGGAAGAGGTTGGGCATGTTGTGGTGGGACTGGCATTTGATACAAATGAAGCTTAGATCAAGTCAGATTCTGTTCATAATCAGATAAAGCAACTGGTACTCACTCCAGCGCCGGTGGTGCCAGAGCTGGCATCGGTCTGGCATGGCTCCACATGATTTGTGCCATCAGGTTTGAAATCAGGATGGTATTCTGCCCTGGAGATGGGACGGACACCGTAGTGGGTCTGAGAGGCACAGACGGTGTCAAGGACAGATTTGCTGGTGGCAAGCCAACTAGAGGCCTCTTAGAATCTTTGGGGCAGGAAGGTGCACCACTGAGACCCTAAAGGGAGTAAAAAATCCAAAACATGGTCTCTTTAAAAGCCTCCATGAGTTGCAATGTCATAGACTGACCTGGGAATTTAGGGTGCATCGGGATAAATTGTGTAAATAGGTATGTTGGGAGGAGACTGGCATCAAGATCAAGAGGCCCCTTGACTTTCCTGCAAATTCTCTGCGGGATTCTTTTTGGACTTTGACTTACCTGAGGATTTCGGGTTGGAGAAAGACCTTTCTCGGGAAAGGCCTTGAGAGCGAGACCAAGACGAACGCGCCTTCTATTGGTGTTCTGCAACGTAAAGCTTGAAGTATTCATTTGCACACCGTAAAACATTTATTTTAGAAGAAAATGGCAAAGTAAAGTTTTGGAAGCAAGCTTTGGTTTTGTGTTCGAAGGTATAGAGAGAAAGAAAAACTGATGTCCACGTGCAGGAGTGGCAACTGCATCAGGCTCCAGCATCACTTCAATCCTTAAGTGGTCCAGAACATTTGTCTCCTCTTCAAAGATATCTATTGTGTAGCGCACAACAAGAGATTCTCAAGCTGTGAGCTTCACCATAGATGTCTGTGAATAACCTGTTTTAGGAAAAGGACGACCCCACAGAGACAAATACAAGAACAGTGAACAGAAAGCATGACTTGGAGAAGAAAGCAGGTGTTAGGATTGTTCCAAGCTCCTACAAGACCCCAGACCAGCAATGTTGGCTCCCCTAATAGCAAAACACTAAACTCTTGTCTTGATAACTAAACGTGACGTTACCACCACTGTTGAGACTACAGTACTCATAGTACAACCCACCTTTCGCCATAGGAAATTCCCTATTGCAACCTCATGAAATGTCTTAACTTCTGAATAGTCTACTTTAAAAAGTCAAGAGAGACTCGGAGAAGACAATCTAACATGAATTATCAACAAGTAAACACAGACCTCTATTTATCAATGTGTTATAATACTCTGAAGCTGCCACTGAAGTACTACACTGCTTATGATGACGACTTCTTCTAGGGGCTCTTACTGACTTAAATCAAGTTTTTGGAGTCTGCTACTGGTCAATGGACATTATCCATATGGACAGGGTTCCTCAAACATGGGAGCAACATAACCATACCAACTGCAACTTCACAAATGTAATTTATCTGATCAGATGTTCCTGTCGCCAGAAAAAGCAAAATCAGGATAGGCGAATACCACAGCAGCATTTGATGTAATTTGAAAACCATAAAAATGACTGCTCACTTTCTAACAATAGGCCATTCTGTAAACAACTTAGTACAGGCCACTATCAAAAAAAGACCACATAGCACAAATATATCCACATAAAAGTTACTAGTGAGTGAACCACAATAGGTCTATCGATTGAAAACACATGTGACGGGATTAAATGATGACATCCCTTCAGATCATATAAATTCTATGTGAACAATGCATCTAACTCTCAAGGGATAATCTGTAATCAGTACTGCAGTAGTCAGTATTTATGTGGGATAAGGAGTCAGTGACTCGCTAAAGTATTTCCCTGTAGTTACAGGAACAGCAGCAACTATACAGATCCGATGTAACAGAGTATATAACACTATTCTACAAGGATATACTTTGAAATGTGATCTGAATTTGTTTATTTTATGACACAAAAGGTAATTGAATGGCACTACAAAATCTCGGTCTACTGTATCTGATGGGACCAGTAACTAAAGGATTAGCGATGGAACACCTTTGCAGTGTGCGCCAATCGGGATGGAAATCCATCAAGATCTGAAAAACACTGCTGCATGCCTGCACAGGACAACTATAACCTATATTACTCATGATTCCCCCAATGACACGTGTGTCACGTGATATAAGATGTTGCGCAGGTACGTGCCTGCTTGGGCACACTCTAAGAGACTGGAGAATATCCCCATGCATATATAGGACCAACAAATTAACTAACATTTGTACAGCCAGGAAATCTGTGTTGCGTTATTTTTTCAGTGGCTACCCAGTAACCTTAATGCACAAGTTACTTACCTTCAGTAACGATATATCTGTAAGAGACAGTAGTTAGTATTAGATTCCTTACCTTAGAATATCCCCAGGCGTCAGACTGGATCCGGAAACTTTTGCGTAGCAGTACCCTTGCGCGTCGGTAGGCGCCGTCTGCGTCTCCGCGTCCGTCGTCGGCGTCGGGATGACGTCGCAGGAGTACTTAGACGCTGCCCTTGCGCGCTGAAGTCAGTTCTTATACACAGCTTTTCCACGCCAGAAATGCAGAGCCATGATAAAAACCAACACTGGTGCCATGAAACTAGGGCCCTAGTTCGCAGAACGGGGAGGATGGGTGGGGCGGTAAGGAATCTAATACTAACTACTGTTTCTTACAGATATATCGTTACCGAAGGTAAGTAACTCGTGCATCTGAAAGAAACAGGTTAGTATTAGATTCCGTACCTTAGAATAGATACCCCACCAATACCAACCCCGGTGGTGGGTCTGCAAACCAATGATCACACCAGAAAGTCCTGGAGAACGGAACGGCCAAAGAAGCCATCTCTCCGGACTTGGCTGTCCAGGCAGAAGTGTCTTGCAAACGTGTGCAGCGAGGCCCACGTAGCTGCCTGACAGATGTCCTGCAAGGGAACTCCCCGACCCAGGGCAGTAGCAGCCGCTGTGGCCCGAGTGGAATGGGCCCTCAGCCCAAACAGGAGGCTCCTTTTTAGCCAAGGAGTAGCATGCCTTGATGCGCAAGATGGCCCACCGAGAGATGGTCCGTTTGTGCACCGCCCGCCCCTTCTTAGCGCCCACGTAACCAACAAAGAGTTGGTCATCTACCCGGAACAGGCGTGTGCGATCCAGATAGTATGAGAGCGCACGTTTTGGGTTCAGACGGTGGAGCCGCTCTTCCTCTTTAGAGGGATGCGGAGGCGGAAAGATGGTGGGCAAGGTGATGGACTGCCCGATGTGGAAGGCTGTGACTACCTTGGGCAGGAAAGAGGGTCTTGTCCGCAACACAACCTTGTCCGGATGGACAGAAAGGAAAGGAGGCTTCGATGAAAGAACCTGGAGCTCACTCAGTCTCCTGGCAGAGGTGATGGCAACCAGGAAAGCAGTCTTAAGCGTAAGAAGATGGAGAGGACAGTTATGAAGCGGCTCAAAAGGAGCGCACATCAGGTAAGTCAGAACCAGGTTCAAGTCCCACTGGGGCATCATGAAAGTAACAGGGGGAAACATATGAGTGATGCCCTTTAAGAACCTATTTACAATCGGGGACTTGAACAAAGAAGGCTGATCAGGTAGCCTCAAGAAGGCAGAAAGGGCAGGACGGTAGCCCTCGATAGTGTCCAGAGCAGAGCCCTGCTGGGCAAGAGAAAGAAGGAAGAGGAGAACCTCAGAAAGGGGGGCAGAGAGTGGATCCACAGCCTTTGCAGTGCACCATGCCACAAATCTGTTCCACCTGCAGGCGTATACCGACTTTGTGGAGGGACGCCTGGCTGCCAGAATCACATTACAAACTCAGGAGGCAAGTCAAATGGCCTCAACTGTCGCCACTCAATCTCCAAGCATGGAGGTGGAGACTGGACAGGTTCGGGTGGAGGACCGTCCCCTGCTGCTGAGACAGAAGGTCCTCCTGAAGAGGCAGACGAATCTGGGGATTGACAGACATGCTGAGTAGCTCGGGATACCAGTATCTTCGTGCCCAGTCCGGAGCCACAAGGATAACTTGGGCTCGGTCGCGTCTGATCTTCTTCAGTACTCTGGGCAGAAGTGGTATAGGCGGAAAGGCGTACAACAGACCGCAGCTCCACTCGCAACGAAAAGCGTCTCAAAGCGAGTGCCACCTTGGAAATTCCAACGCGCAGAACTGATGACATTGCGCGTTCTCTTCTGTGGCGAATAGATCTAACAAAGGCTCTCCCCACTGCTGAAAGAGTCCGTGCGCCACGCCTGAGTTCAGACGCCATTCGTGATCCATCATGCACCGACGGCTGAGTTCGTCCGCCCTGGCGTTCAGGGAACCTGCTAGGTGTTGAACCACCAGGGTCACGCCCTGATGTTCCAGCCACTGCCAGAGGCGCAGAGCCTCCTGGCATAGGGTCCATGACCCCACCCCGCCCTGTTTATTGCAGTACCACATGGCGGTGGTGTTGTCCGTGAACACCTGCACTACACTCCCCCGGATAGAGGGGAGGAATGCCTTCAGTGCAAGCTGGATCGCCCGCAGCTCCAGAAGGTTGATGTGGAGCCGGGACTCCGTCGGAGACCAGAGGCCTCTGATCTCCGCCTCTCCCATATTGCCCCCCCCAGCCCTGGAGGGATGCGTCCGTCACCACTACGTGCTCCGTTTGGGATAGGGAGAGGGATCTGCCGCTGACCCAATCGCTGTCCATGAGCCACCACTGCAACTGTCTTGCAGTGCCCTCCGAGATCAAGACATGGTCGGACAAGTTGCCCTGATGCTGGGCCCACTGAAACTTCAGGTCTCAATGCAGAGCCCGCATCAACCACCTGGCATGATGCACCAGAAGGATGCAGGAGGACATCTGCCCCAGAAGCCGCGGCATCAACCTGACTGAGACTCGGGATAACGGCTGAAAGATCGGAATCAGAGCCTGAATATCCCGAACCCGCTGTTCTGGAGCATAAACCCGAAACTGCACCGAGTCTAAAACCGCTCTGATGAAGAGGAGCGTCTGAGAGGGACACAGGTGTGACTTTGGCACATTGATGGAGAAACCCAGCAGGTGCAGGAGGTCGGCCGTAGGCTGGAGGTGGCTGACGACTGTCTTGGGCGAGCCCGCCTTCAACAACCAGTCGTCGAGGTAGGGGAAGACTGAAACCCCTAACCTGCGTAGATGAGCTGCGACCACCGCAATCACTTTCGTGAACACGCGTGGGGCACTAGTAAGGCCGAAGGGGAGCACGGTAAACTGAAAGTGCTTGTGGCCTACCGTGAACCGCAGGTAACGCCGGTGGGCTGGCAGGACGGGGATATGAAAATAAGCGCCTGCAAGTCCAACGCTACCAACTAGTCTCCCGGGTCCACGGCAGCTAAGACCTGAGCCAGTGTCAGCATCTTGAACTTCTCCTTCCGGAGGAAGCCGCTGATGTTCTGCAGGTCCAAGATAGGGCGTAGGCCCCCTTTGCCCATCTTGGGTACCAGGAAGTAGTGGGAGTAACAACCACCCCCTACTTCTGGCCCAGGAACGCGCTTAATGGCCCCATTGGCCAAGAGAGCCGTAACTTCCTCTTGTAGAAGACTCAAGTGATCCCCCGTAACGCGGAGGTACTGCGGTGGCATGGCTGGAGGGGTCGCCTCGAAGGGGAGGGAGTAGCCACCTGTCCGATGTGACAGTGCGCCAGTGGAGGTGGTGATGGTGAACCCTGCCCCCCACTGGCGTCACATGGGCCTGAAAGCTCGGACTAGGGGGTTTGGAGGCGGATGCTGCAGGGGCAGGTGTGGACTGGCCTCGCCGTTGTCCCCGACCGCCGCCACGGCGGTTTCCATGTCCGCCACTGCTCTGGATGGTAGTCTGCGGCCCGTGGCTGGCAGGACGTGTGGGGGCACCCCTTCCTTGGCCACGAAAGGAGCGAAAAGCAGCTGTTTGCTGGCACGGGCCGAGAGGCCCAAGGACTTGGCCGTAGCCATGGAGTCCTTATAACGCTCAAGCGCATGGTCTGCCAAAGAGGCGACGGCCATCAAACGGCATGTCCATAAGGGTGTTTTGGACATCACCCGAAAAATTGGCGGACCTCAACCAGGCGTGGCGACGAATCACCACCGTCGTTGCCATCGCTCTGCCCAGTGAGTCCGTGGTATCTAGCCCACACCGACTGGAATACCGTGCTGCATCTCGACCCTCCGCAAAGGCTTGGGTGAGTTTAGTCCGACCCCCCCCCCCGGACATTGTGTCAGCACGTCCGCGACCGTGTCCCACAGAGAGTGGGTGTAATGGCCCAAGAGGCACGCGGTATTGACTGACCGCAACCTCAAACTCAGGGAAGAGAATACCTTTTTCCCGTATTGCTCATACCTCTTGGATTCCCGATCGGGGGGAGCCGTCGGGAATGCGGTCTGGGAGTCAGAGGCCTGGATGACCAGGCTCTCGAGGGTGGGGTGGTGGACAGGAAGAAAGGGTCGCCCGGAGCTGGGCGCTGGTACCTGGTCACGTTCCTATCTACAGGCGGACCTGTAGCGGGCTTGGACCAAGTGCCCAGAAGAACGTCTGACAAGGCCTCATTAAAAGGCAGCAGAGGCTCGGCCGAGCTTGCCTGCGGTTTAAGGACCTCGGTGAGGAGGTTAGTCCTCACGGCCGCGACGGGGAGCTCAAGGTCCAAGGCCTTGGCAGTCCGTGTCAGCACCACACTATAGGCATCCCCCACCTCCGTAGCCACGGTAGGAGGGGAGACAAAACCAGTGTCGGGCGAAGTGTCCAGATCACTGGCCTCCCCAAGCTCATCTGTCCAGTCCTGAGAAGACTGGCACTCACGTGCCAGAGGGTCCTCGGATCCCTCCCAATCCTCCTGGCCACCCATCTCCTGATACTCAGGGTCAAAGGATGGGGCCGGGTCATAGAATTAGAAATCTCCCATCGGCGTCGAAAGCGGCGCCGAGCGGCGCCGCTCCGACGCTGGACCCGAATCTAGGGTAGGACCAGGGACGACATGGTCCTGGGACGGCGCCGGAGGCGACACCCTGGGGGCCGGCGCCGGCAAGGTCGTAAGGTCGACCAGCGACGACCCGGATCCGGAACCGGATCAAGCGGGCCCTGCGGCGGCGGGACCAAAGTCGCCTACGGCGCCGGGGCCGAAGTACCCGACGACGCCGAGGCCGAAGCACCCGGCCCGCTGGTGGACCCAGTCGGGGCCGCTGGGCTTGAAGGCACCCGACGGAGTAGCGAGCGACCTCATGGCCATAAGGAAGGTGTCGATCTCCTCCGGCGTCGCGTTCTGCCCAGGGACCGAAAGGTATGGAGCAGGCCGCAACACCTGCGGCTCCGGCGGAGCCGCGGGGGCGGTGCCGCCCGAACCCACGGCCGCGTCGCGCAAGCGTCGGGGGAGACAGAAGAGCGATGACGCCTCTTCGACTTCTTGTGCCTCTTACCTGAGGACTTCGAGCCCGAAGACTGGTGATGACTCCCGGAGCTATGACAACTCCGACCCCGCGACCGGTCCCTCGACCTCCTCACGGACCGGGAACTCGAGCGGCAGATGTTCTGGGCTAAGCGGGATGAATGTAGAGTGGGTCCCCCCGGTTTCTGTAGATAGTACACGGTTATCATGTTGTCTGTCTTGATCAGTACAACATTGTTTATTAGGTGAGCTAGGAACGCTTTCAATGCTAGGTGAACAGCTTGAAACTCTAGGTAATTGATATGGAGACCATGGTGTTTAGGATCCCATACCCAATGAATCGAAAGATTTTGAAAGTGAGCTCCCCAACCTGTCAGAGAAGCATCCGCTGTAAGAATGGCCAGGGGAACTGGGTCTAGAACCGGCCACCGCTTGGCCAGGTTTTGTGAGTTCCACCACTGCAAAGAGTGATGTGGGAGGCTGTCTATCAACACTTGATTGTGTAGTTGACCCTGTGACTGATTCCACTGATGTGAGAGACCTTCTTGTATCGGTCTCATTTGTAGGAGGGCATGTGGGACTATTGCGATGCAGGATGCCATTGTGCCTATAAGGCGCTTGACTGTCCTAGTTGTGATTTGAAGCCCGATTTCAAACTGCTGGGCTAGTGTTTGAATTATACATATTCTGGCTATATCTGGTTATGCTATTCCCAAGTGCGCATTTAGTATGGCCCCTAAAGAAGGTCGAATCTGTAATGGTTGGAGGTGCAATTTTTGTACGTTGATGGTAAACTCTAGAAAATGTAGTGGGGTTAATGTTTTGTGGATGTTGGTTGAAAGCGTGGGAGCTGTTGGCTTTTATAATCAAATTGTCCAAGCAAAGAAATACCTGAATGTTTTCTCTGTGCAGATGTGTTACTATCACTGCTACGCATTTTGTGAATACCTGTTGGGCAGTGGTGACTACGAAAGGAAGCAATATGAATTGATAGTGTTGTTCCTGGAAGACAAACCGTAGGCATTTGTGATGAGCAGGATGGATGGGTATATGAAAGTAGGCATCCTTAAGGTCTAATGCAGACAGGAAGTTGCCTTTTTGTAGTGGTGCTATTACTTTCTTAAGGGTGACCATGTGGAAGTGTTCCAATAGAATGTAGTGATTTAGGGGCCTGAGGTCAAGAATGGGTCGAAGTGAGCCGTATTTTTTGGGAGTGAGAAAGTATAGTGAATAAACTCATGTTCCTTGATGTTGAGGTTGGACTAGCTCTATGGTTCCTTTGAGTATGAGAGCTGTTATCTCTTGTTTGAGCAGAGCTTGGTGTTCGTTTGGAAAGTTTGTGCTTGCGGGGTGGAATTGTTGTGATGAGCTCCAGTCAGTAACCATGTTGGATAATGTCCAACACTCACTGATCTGTACTAATGGATTGCTGATCAGGGAAGAATTGTTGTAGACGTTCCCGGACAGGTGCTAGATAGTGAGGGGGGGGGGGGGGGGAGGGGAATTTTGAGGGAGTAATTGGTTGGAGGTAGTGTTTGCGGTCTGGGTAGCAGTTCCTTGTCTGCTGCCTTTGAAATCAGTTCCTCTTTAAGTACCCCTGTGGAAGCCTCTAGAGGTTGATGTTTGACCTTGGTTTTTATATGAAGTCCCTGAGGTGCCTGTTGATGCAGATCAGGCATTCTTTTTGAAGTTGGAGCGATTAAAAAAACCACAAAAGGAGGGAGATTGGAGAGCACCAATAGATTTTGCGACATTGGTGCCCTTTTTCATTTATTTCAGGACTGCATCTACTTGAGGGCCAAAAGGATACCCTTTGGCAAAAAGGAGATTGAGGACCGCTTGCTGGACCTCGATTTTAAACCTAGAGACACGGAGCCAAGAGTGTTTAGTTTACCTTTGTTAACTAATTCATACCTCTGCTTTTTATACTCCTCTGGGAGATGCTGGAAGAGCCCCTTCATTTCGCCCCAATGTGCCCTGTCATAGCGTGCTAACAAGGCTTGGCAAGTCGCCAATGATTAGCAGATTGGGCAGCAACCCGTTTTTGAGATGTGTCAATTAGTTTTGATTCTTTGTCTGCGGGAAGTGCATCCCCTGTTATCTGGGAGATATCTCTTTTCCTTGTATTGGTCACCAATATTGAGTCAGGGGTTAACTGATCTCTAATGAAAAATGGGTTCAGCTGGAGCTTCCTTGAATTTTCATGTCGACCCTTGGTGTTATAATTTGTGTTCTCATTGAATCTTTCAAGACATCATCAGTGTGATGTAGAATTCCCTATTGAGAGCCTCATTGTGCAGTCGCAAGGGTCTAAAAGAGGAAGTCATCCTTGATAGAGTTCTTGTGTAAGGGCACCTGGGGGTATGCTGCAGCTCTGGCTATTAAATCTTGGTAAGCTGAAGCAACATTTGGTGGGGATGGGCGTGTGGGTAAGAGGTTTGGGTCTGTATTCCCCTGTGGGTCTATGTCATAGGCATTCCATGGATCCCTAGGATGTGTGTCCTCTCCTATATCAGTAGCTTTCCTGACGGGGGAAAGTGTGTGAGGTGTTATGTTGCCCTCCTCAGACTGTTGTGGTGAAGCAGGTGGAGGAGTGGAGGTACAGGAATTTATATAGCGCAAATCACCGAGCGGTTTCTAAGCGCTTGCTTAGGGAACCCGTCCTGGTATTCCCTGTGAGATAACACCGGCAGGGTATCCGCAAGGTGAAAGCCAGGCATCCTGCCGCGAGGGGCCGTTGTGGAGATTAAGCAAGCTATTGCCCAGAGTCGCAGAGTGTGAACCCGTGAATCGATTAGGCACCGGAGCGAGAATTGTGGAGTCCATGGACATTTTAGGACTCAAGACCCCACCGAGTCGGGAATTGAACCCTGGTCCCGGGCTGACCTCTGCTTCCAGGTCTGCCTCCTCTAACCAGCGAGCCACACTTCTCCACTAGGGGGTAGGGAGTGGTAATGACGGAGTTGGAGGAATAGGTACATGTAAAGGGCTAGTGTCCATGTTCATTTTGTTCTTTTGACCAGGCTGAATAGGAGGATTAATGGAGTCATCGAAAGAAAGTCGTCTTTTAGATGGTAGAGGCGTTGCCGGTTGTAGAACACTTTTCTTTGTACAGGGCTGAATTTCTAATGTCTTTTGCCTGGGATCGAGACGCTCGTGCATAATCTCAAGGATGGGCTCGGGTGGTTTTTTGGGTCTGAATTTATAACAATTTGGTGCCTGCACTGTTTTGCTTTCGGTGCCAAAGTGGTCGGACCCGAAGAGCTGTTTTATTTGTTTTATTGTACCGAGGCTATGGTTCAATGCATCGGTTCCAAGGCTTATTTTTAAGTGAAGGCACCTGCTGTAGGCCAATGTTTCGGTGCCAAGCCCAAGGCATCCGAATCAATAGGTCGGTGCTTGCCATGGCTTTTCTGCAGTGGTAGATCGTGATCAGTTTTACAGTTTGGAGCTGATATCTTGAGCATCGGATTGGGGGCAAGTGTACTCACGGTCTAACAATCTTTCGGAAGACTCCAGGTGAACTATATTTTGTTCGGTGTTCAACTTGGAGCTGGAGTTTTGTATCGAGATAGACTCCACCATGACTGCCGACGTCTCTTCTTCCTCCTTCCAATTGGCCGAAGATATCTGGTGTGTAGTCTCTTGGCTGCATTTCTAGACGCAGCACACGTCTGTCCCAAAGGGTCTTTTTAGACCGAAATGACTTGTAGGCCTCACAGGTATCTTCTCGATGATCTGGTGAGAGGCATAAGTTAGAGACCGATTGTTGGTCGGGTGGGGGTATTTTGAATAGCAGTTCGGACAGAAGCCGAACGGAATTTGTTCCATCAGCAGCTCATTTTCAGTTAGAGCTGATCAATGGGAAAAGGCTCAGCCGGGTGTGGCCTGAAGGCCGTCGAGGCAAGTAGAGAGATTCGACAAACCAGATTGTTTCTTTGCTCGAGATGAATGTAGAACTACAGGAACAAGACAATACAGTAGAATTACGGAATCTGCAGGTGAACCAAAGGGAACCCGAGACGATCTCGAACCGGAGCGCGAGACAGTACATCCAAACCCATCGGCGGAAAAAAAACAATCAAACAATGGAGTTGATGCCCATGAGCAGTACCACAGAGAGGAGGAGTCACACAGCCTCGTGACTCGAAAAAACTTCTTGGAACAATAATAACTTGCAATCATCTGTACCCAACTCTTGAAGGCGGACTAATGCTAAGTAAGTGTATGTCCAGCCACACATTCCTCGAACAATCATTTCGAGAACTAGAATGTGGTAAAAGACTGAAAACTAAATTTAAGTCACAAACACAATGTTATGAGAACCCAAATGAAAGTTAACATCCTTAGTTCAAGGGTTCTAACAATGACAGAAAAAAATTAATGAGATGCAAATCCTCAGTCTGTGCTGCATACTGGGATTGTTGAGATTTAAGGGCATCTCAAAGTGACAATGCAGTTATTCCTCGATGAGAGGATGCCTGACCATGGAAACAGTAGTCTTTCTTTTGCTCTCTTTTTAGAAAACAGGAAAATTAAAACTTGTAGGAATCAAGGCATTTATATTTGTGAAAAATCCATTTATATTTCACTATTATACTTTTGAAATGTATGACAAATGTATTATTACAATAAAATGCTTCCTCCACACAAGCATTTTGTCTAAATTGAAGACAACTATTCCTCTGTTTTGTAAATATTTTTTTGATTCCACATGAGGAAATATACGGACTATTTAGGAATATTAATTAAGATTCAATGATAGAGAACCGCAGTGGAGACACTAACTTCGAGTAAGGACCTGCAATTCACAACTTCAAATCCTTAATTGGCCCACTTAGACCTTCATCTGTCAGAAGTTAGTAAAGTGGATAGTTTTGAAATGAGAAGTGGTAACACATATTATTTCAGTGCTAAGAAACAGCAGAATAAAGATATAAAGTACTGAAAATGCACATCCTGGTGGTCTAATAAGCAGTAGTGTAGACCTTGTCCAGAGCACAAATGGGACGATTTAAATGAGGGCATGACAGAGAGCATCAGAGGCATGGAAGAGCCAAGTCTTCAGAGTAAAGTCTTTTTAAAAGCATCTTACAAGTTTATAAATCGGAGATGCATTGGTAATTGGTTACATGCTGTGGTGACTATAACCATGAAAGATTTTCCACCTCTAGTTTTTAGTCTGAAGGAAGGAGGCTTCAGCAGATTTGCATTTGCAGATCTCAGTGTTCTCAGAGTCTTGTGGTGGCTAATTCTGGCAGTGAGATATATCGGGTCTGTGGCCTTTAAGGCCCTAAAACGAGCAACAGTGTTGTAACCAAGATGATTTTATGTACAGGTAGCCAGTCGAGTCTTTTAATGCTGATGTTAGCTCAGTTTAGCAAGCTGTAGCACCTTTCTGCCTGCAGAATGTTGGACTATCTGCGCAGCCCGCATACAAGCTGTTACAATAATTTACTCTCAACGTAATGAGTACAGTCTTCCTGGCATTAAAGTATAGAAATTTCTTGAGGAATTTAAAATGCCAAGATTGACACTTTATTACCAAGAAAATGTATTATGATACGTTACTTGATTCTCTCTAGGCAACTTCTTTTGCATTATCATATCTAACACCACTAATAATTTTGAATTATGGTGAAATTTAAGAGTCACACTATAGGATATTTGAATGTAGCTGAACCTGGAGCAGCAGCAAAGCAGAACATCGTCAATGTGCTAGCCTTGTCTAACTCTGACTCTTGCAAAAATAGAATTTGATTTGATCTCAGATTACATTCTCTCCTATTTAGGCTAGTTATTACTATACTCAAAGCAATCCAGCATTTTACTTACTGTCTTAGAATTATAAGTTCAAACTCAAGCACGCTACACAATGATTAGATTTAAACTGAATTTAGACTAGGTAATGATGGTGACAAATATTTAAAGAGAAAGTATAAGGTATGCACCAATAACTAAAAAGAAAAGTTACGTTTATACCTTTATCACTTTTAAGTACAATTATCATTGATACGCTTTGTTGCAACAGTACAGGAAGGTAGCAAATTGTGCATCTTTTATCTGTAACAATACACAACAAGATGTAATTTCTACACTTTGTTATTTATAATTGCTATTTGGTAATATGGTTTTGAAAATTGTTGACAAAATGTTCTAAGAAAAATAACATGACTTTACCTATCGACAGCCACAACAACGCTCTGTGAACTTGTTTCCCCGATGGATTCTTGAATACTTGCTATTTGCTTCCAGTCCATGTTTCCACCAACTTCCACATCATTACAAAAAGAAAAGAAAAAAGAACATTGAGTTAAAATATGCATGTAAAACACTATAGGAAAACAACATGCTTTTCAAATTGATTTGTATTTTCACCTCAACAATGGCAAATCATTTTGCCAAATTCGGTAAGGTTTATTTTTTCCGAGTACTGAATAAAGGCTAAAAAACATATTATAGTGCTTCAAAGAAAAATGGCTGTCATATCTGTACTGGAATTTGTCCCTTAAATACTTATGCATTTTGTGTTGTTCTATTCCTCACAAAGCCGCGTTTTGTGGGTGCTGAGAGAAAAAAGTCTGAAAGGTGACAGCCTGCAAGACCTTCTTGGGCCAAAGACGAAACTAACAGTAACACAAACGATAGCTTGGGCTACAACGGGTCCGTGTTATAGGTAATGCATCAAGTCACTACTGGGGGGGCTCGGGCGGTAGATCATATGCATTCGATTGCCATCCCTCAATCTCCACACAAGGAGGTATAGATTGACTGGTTTCAGGTGCAGGACCCTGCTCTGCTACTGCAACAGAAGAGTCTCAAGCCGCTGCGGCCTAATGGAGAACAGATGCTAATGACCAAATGTTCTAGTTAACACATACTTCTAGCTCAATCTGGAGCCACTAGAATGACTTGAGTCCAGATCTTCAGCGCTCGGGCAGGAGATGTAACATGGGAAAGCATACAGAAGTCCTGTGCTACTCTCAAGGCAGAATGCATCTCAGAGTGAGGGAGACTTCTTGGGAACTCCAGCGTACAGAAGTGTGAACATTGGGGGGGGGCGTGGTTTGACCATCTAAGATGGCAGTTGCAAACTAAATCAGCTCTGCGCGGCCTTTTGTCATCAAAATAGCAGTACAAAGATAATACATAAGAAGGTCTAAGGATCAGTAGCAATACACTTCTGAGATAGACACAGTTAATGACTGTCTAGTTGGTTTTTAGAAGTGCATAGTAGCGGCACCTATTGGGAGAGGCATAAAGACATCCTGGCGGTACTTAGGTGAAATGTCCAGGCATTTCTGAGGTAGAGACAGTTTATGAAATTGTTTTCATAGCGTGTAGTATCAGTACTAATTTGGTTAAACTTGACACAGAGGCAGTACGCAAGAAAAATAAATGAATGTATGAGGGTCAGTGCCTGATACATTCTTGAGGTAGCAACAGCATAAATAGATATATAAAGATTTAACAATACTTAGAAACATTTGCATTGAGTTACATGTGGAGTAAGTAAACAAACATAAGGCCAATGATTAACATTCTGCAGTGGCATGCGAAAACAAAGAATAAGAAGGCATTAGGAACCTTATCCGAACTATTGCTGAGGTAGAACACATAGTATCTATATATGTAAATAATATTTAACGAAGCATAGATACAATTGCACAGGCCACCCGGGGAATAAGTAGATATAGAAAAGACCAATAGTTGATAGTGAGCTGCGCCGTGTAATACAACTGAATGGGTGAGACATTACACGGGTAGCTACAGAACTCTTTGTGGAGGAATAAGGGTTTTCCCCAAGAGAATGGTTCTGAGGCCAGACTTAACTTTGTGAGTGGCAGTGAGTGGCAGCAGGACCTGTCAAAAACTTTAGGAGGGTGTGCTTAAATATTTTTTCATGAGTAGGAGTTTCAGATTCGTCTTGAATGAGGTAGAGACTGATTTTCACATACGTCTTGTGGAAGAGCATTCCAGATTCTGGGGGCATTTCCGTATAAGGAGCAGGTGCGTAATTTCTCTTTCTTGAATTTGGTGGAACCAGGAGAAGGCTGTTTGAGCTTCAGATTAGCCTTGGGCGGTAAATTCTGTTCCGCTTGTGGAATTTGGATAATTTTGCATTCGGCGAATAACGCAGAATTGCCAATAATTTAGCGATCCGCGGCTTCGCTGAATTTTTTTGCTTGTTTGTGCTTTCAAAATCCGTGTTCGCAAGACATTTCTCCCCAAGCACACAAACAGCGTTCGTGAACAGGAAAAGAGCATCACGAACGGGCAGAACAAGCAATTCCGCATGTTCGTGGAACTTTTGCGTGCTCACTGAGATTCTGTACCATTTTGCGGAGCTTTGCGTAGCGCGACTATGCAAATTCCACCCACCCCTACTTCACATACTAAAAAAGCCCTGGGAGCTGTCTGGGGGTGACTGACTCGAGACTGGTTTTGGGAGGTCACGCGTGCCCTGGAACTGAGGCTGAAGAGACCAAGCCTGTTGCCAAACTGAAGCATGGTAACCTGGGCTTGGCTCTAGCATGCCAACAGGTGGGGGGCAGCAGTCGGCTGATGCACATCGGCATCCCTGGCTGAACCCAACCTCATTTCAGCACTCCACTACAGCAGAGAGGCCCGAGGTCTGTGGTGACACTTCCTGTTGGCCTGGGTGAGGAGGCAGGGATACGGCTGACTGCCATACTGCAGGAAGATCTTCACTACCCGGCATGCACCACGTCAGCCATAAAAAGAAGTGGGGACATATACAGGCGGAGATAGTCCTTTGAAAGACAGATGCCTTGAAACCCCTAGGCTCTCTATCAACATGGCCAAAGACAAACTGCACCAACATAATAAAGAAGGCACATTGAATAAATTTGCCTTCGCTGCCACAAAGGCGTTGGACACTACATCCGAGGACGGTGCTGGTCCTGATGGCACTAGCTCGGACACTGACCAGATCCGCGTGGCCATTAACAAATCCAACAATGCATTGGAAGCTAAAATTGGAGCGGCTGGCATTGATGCAATGCTGATCGGACAAGATCTATGCTCGGCAGTCGACAGAACAGCGGAAGCTGAGGTTAGAGTCTCTTGAGTGGAAGACTCAGTGACAGATATGCAAAGCACAATCTTGCGGCTCACCACAGTCTTCAATTAACTGGATGCTCACGTGGAGAAAGCGGGGCAGAGGGCTTGCAGGAGCAGTCTTTGTTTTCTAGGGTTCCTGAGGGCTCGAGGGCTGCCTCACCTGAAAAATTCTTAGACCAATGGATGCACTGCATCTTGCTGGCAGAATCCTCTCTACCTGCTTAATCATTGGAAGGGCCCACAGGGCCTGGCCCAGAAGCCGTCACTGGGGGTCCCTCCTAGTCCTATGGTTGCCCAAGATGCAATCCTTCGCTAACATTTTCAGAAGCTCTGCTGTGTGATTTATGCCACAGTTAGATCTGACTGTCCACATCAGTGTCTTCACCCTGAGGAAGACCCACTGTGATGCATGTTGAACTGCACATACCTCTGGGTTGAAACTTCAACGCTTTTTTTGTCCATGTCTAACAGTTTCCTCACTACAAAATAACATAGGGCTTGATTGAAAACTGTGATTATAGAAATATGAAGGGACAGACACCCATTATCTCATAGAACTTTTTTTGTTAGGTTTATATGTTGTGTACAGTTTTCACCCATGATATCACCTTATTGTTCTTAGTTCACGGAAGTCACTTTACCCATTTGGTGTTATAAATTGCTCATGTGACAGCCATATATTTTACTCAAAACAAAGTAAATACTGTCTCTGAACTAATGATTTAGTGTTTTTGGTGTGTTTCGTTGGCCATTCATTTCATTTCATGAAGCTTTATTCGGTGCATTAAAAGAACAATGATCATAAAAGCACATAAGCAAAATGATACATAATTATACAGATAAAACAGGATTAAAAAATCATGCTTTTCCTAAGCTGCATGGACTTCGTTGGCCATTCTTAAAATATTGATTTATTTTTTAATTTGACCTTGACAAAACTTTTCTTCTTGTGTATTACTGATTGCTAAACACTACGCAATTGAGTCACACGACAGAACCATAGAGTAACATAGGCACACATCTTGGCCCGAGTCCTCTCTGATCACTACTCCATAACACTTCAACTACAGACAGGCAGCCGTAGAGCTCCTCTACACTGGAGACTATCAACATGGTCCCTCTGCGACACTAAACTCACATCCCACATAGATGAAACGATTGATACCTACTTTACCCATGATCAACACTATGTGGATTTCTCAGATATATTATCGGAAGCCCTTAAGGTGACCCTCCTAGAGGAATTAATTAGCTACAGAAGAAAAAACCAGGAAGTGGCAGACTACACAATACAGAGGCACAAATATGCTTGTTGAAAATGCAATATAACGGCAACCCAGAACCAACGTTACGCAGGGACATTACCCATGCCCAAGTCCAACTACAATATACTTTGTTTGCAAAAGCCAGGATTGTATGGCTAGGCTCGCAATCATGCCTCTTTCAATGGTAAGACAAGGCCAGGAAACTACTTCATTACCTCTGCTCCAACATCACACATCATGCTTTGATCACTTATTCTCTTGATCCGACAGGCCAGAAAATCAATGGTGACGAACATATAGCCCACCACTTTGCCCAATACTGTGCCTAATATAAGCCCGCCGCGACAATCGCTCAGAGACTCTAAAACATAATTTTGTATTTGACTTACTCATTCAGATCCTCCCTGACACAGAAAGAGAATCCCTAGAGGGAGACCTCTTGTAGGAGGAACTAGCTGCAGCTCTAAGCTGGCTACAGTCAGGAAAAGCAGAGGGCTCTAACGGGTATCCAAGCAAATTCTTCAAATTATTTATGCCCAGGCTAGGGGAATTTCCTTCATGAGGTCCTGAAAAAAGCACTTAAAAACAACTGGCTGCCCCGACTTCCGCAAGGCCGAAATAGTGGAGAGCCCTAAACAAAGTTCAAAATCATTGCCAAGAAGCTGGCTGACTGGCTTATTTGGGCCAGCCCCTCTTTGACTCACCAAGATCAATCAGGCTATATGCCCAAGAGATCCACTCTACACATATTAGATGGGCGAAAAATTGTATTGACCTGCAGACAGACTTAAGCAGCCAGCAGCCATACTGCTGGCAGACATTGAAAAAGCTTTTGACTCAGCCGGTTGGAGATATTTGTTCCCTGTCCTCCAGCATCTGACCTTTGGACCCAAATTCATCGCCTACCGCAAACTCCTCTACACCAACGTGATGGCACATGTCAGGATAGGGGCTGAAATATCTGTGCCATTCCCCATAGAGCGAGGTAAGCGACAAGGTTACCCACTATCTCCATTGTTATTCACCATTGCCACAGAACCACTAGCGGAGTGGCTCCAAATTGATACACAGATGACAGGGTTCGAGTGGGGGCCAGGGCTCTCAGGCAAGAGTTGCCCTGTATGCAGACAAGGCAATAATTTTCCTGACCTATCCTGAACACTCAGCCCACAGGCACTACAGATCCTTCCAATCTTTGGAGAAATGTCCGGCCTCTCTATTAACCTGAATAAATCCTCTCTCTTCCTGATACCCTACTACCCCCAAAGTCAGCGATGGGCCCCAAATATACCAGTAGTTTCACAATGCTTTAAATACCCGGGCGTATATGTAATTGCGAATGCCGCAGTGGCATGATCCATGAACGTCCAACCATTGCTGGACAATCTGAAGACTGATGTCAAAGCATGGGTCCTCACTTCTTCTATTCCTCATAGGCCACTTGGCCATTTTAAAAATGATCTACCTCCCCCGTTTTCTTCTGGCTAAGTTCACATTCTCGTGAATAAGGCACACTGCAGTAGAGTGTTTAGTGTGGGCTCTTTGAAGAAGTGACACCAGATTGCTGCTTGTGGAGTCAAAGATGGACCAAAACAGCGTGTGAATTGTTGTTAATCAGGGTGCAGAGTCTCAAACCAGCCTTGGTGGTACTGGTCAGATGAGTTGAGACAGAGTTTGGATGTGGTCTATGCACATGAAAACTGTAGCTACAAATTTGTTATTGAACAATGCATAAGGATTTAAAAACTATCTTTTCTGTCACCTTTCATGTTTAAGAAACAAAGAGCTCATGATATATATATAGTCAGAGGCCCAGTTTCAGCAAGAATTGAGCAGCTGCATTATGCACCTTGTACAAGCGTCAAATCAGAGATTAAGGAACACCTGCTGGTAAATATACTTATCTATTTTACCTGTCGGTGCAATCCTCGAAAATTCAGAGGCAAAGTTCACATCAGCATACAGGTTTTACAACAAGGAATGCATATTGGATCCCCAAAAATATTTTTTAAATTGTATTTATTTATTGAAAAACTCAATCTAACCTCTAAAAATATAATTCCATACCAGTAGAACAAAATGTTTAGTTATAATCCTGACTTGTTTCCACCCGAATCGAGATTAGGAGTTATGCAAAAAAACCTCAACCTTTTGGTTTTCCCTTATCAAATTTTACTATCTGTAGAAAGTTGTCCAGAGTGAGCGAAAAACCTGTGAAGATAGGTGCACAAAGATAGATTTGCAAGATAATTCCCTATTCAATTCAGCCAACAACAGTTGCAACACCACCATTGGCAATTACCATAAAGCAACAGTATGGGTAGTTCACGGTGGGATATAACCATACCAAAGATCTGGGTCCTCCTAAAGACGTCCTAAGACTAACTGACTCACATAACAAATGCCCTTTACATTTTATTACCCTTGCAGACAGCACACTGCTCTATTCACAATCCTGTCAGCGTTGGAAACTTCAAAACTGATTAGAAGGCCATGCCAGGGCTACTGTAAGTGCTGCAATGCCATGGTAATGGCTGATGATGCACTACATAAATGCTAAAAATCAAGAACAAAGTAAAGCACACCGTACTAGTAATACACAAGTACGCTGGCTGCACACAAGCTTGTATGAAGACTCACGCATGGTAGCCAGTAGGTACAATGATAACTACTCACCTAGTCCTAGGCCCACAAATTCGTCAGGAGCCTGGTCCTTTGTTCCAGAAAAAGAACCTTCTCTTCCCCGCACCGTTCCAGAAATGTACCGTGGTTTTACGCCAGTGCCTATCAACTGCGCCAACTCGAGCTGACTGATGCATTTTAAAATCTAGATCAAAGGAAATTGCACAACCCAGTTAGCTGCAGTTCACAATAACACATTGCCACGATTTTAAGGCAATACTAAGCCCATAGACCTGGTAAGTCACACCCAAAGCCAAAAAGTATATGCATTTATTTACAAATATAGAATAAACTGACATACAATGACAAATCGAGCTACCACAAAATCAAACTACTTACACATTACATAAACATTTTTTATTTGCAAAGAAAAACAGAAACATATAGGAACAAAGTAAGTAGGGGATTAATAGAGGATCTACTATGATGCCAATATGTAATAGTAGTTAAAGCATAAAGCAAGAGCTTAGAAGTGAAGTAGCTCCTTAAAACATTGTTCTCTTGAAGGGGTTGTAGTCCTTCTAGGTTGAGGCCGGAATCAATTTGCTCACCGTAGGTTCAAAGAACAGGCCCTATTCTAAGGGACTGGCCCGATCACAGCGGACTGAAGAGAACTGCAGTCGAGCGAAAATTCAATGCACTTATTCCACAACATAACAACTGTTTATTTCATTAAGTTCAAGAAACATACAGTCCGAGTGTTTGGCAAATGGCAACCATCAGCACAGATGAACCCTTGTCCGAAAATAGGCTGGCATCTGGAACCATATAATAGTTACCTGAAAAACGTGGCTGGCGCACAGTTTAGTCTGAAAAGCGTGGGCAGAGTTTAACCTTAGCTTTGCATGAAGCCAGCCTCCTAAACGGAAAAGATGGTGCGAGAGCCGGTTCGCACTCTGAATTTGGAGGATGGTGGTGAACATGCATTTTGAATGGTATATGCTACCATGACCCGTAATGGGACCACTGGTCGAAATAGTACCTGCTGAAAAGACGTGGTCCGCCATTACCGAGGCACCTCGCCCATACCTGCTTCCCGTGGGGGATTTGGCCAGGGTGGAAAAGTCTCCAGTTTAAATTACCTAACGATTGCCCAAACGTGTGGTGGCACTGCTGAGATCCTGAAGTCCGGCTCATGCGCATACCCATGGCGTGGGGGCACTGACATTCTTTTATTTAATAACAGGTTTGTCAGCAGGTGTGCCTATGTGCCACAATAAACTGTGCTTGCGTTTGTGTATGATTCAAGCCTCCCAAATCGCAAAGTGACCTACCCCAGCTGGGCCACTTCTAAGAATGAACTTTGTAGGTGTTCACAACACAACTAGATCGCATTATAGACATGGGTTTGCTCTGCCAGAACAACGCCAAAAGTTAAATAGTGTCTATCCATACTAATATAATAAAGAGAGAGCCCAAACCTTTGAGGCGGATAATCTCAGGAACCACAGCACCAATCACAACACCCAATACAGCGTTGGAAAGGGCAGTTGCAGCAGAAGGACATAGGCTATGCAGACGCCCACCATATACATTTAAAGGGTAAAAGAACCGCGCCAGCAAAGTAGTCCCTTGTGGGCGTGTCTGCGTTGTGCTGTGGGCGTGTGCTATGGCGTGACAAACGCTGGGGGCGTGTGGTACGTTCCGCCCTTCATGCCATGTCTCATATTGTGTGCTAATCCCACCCTGCTCCCTTTAAATACCCCTGCACCCCATTATCATAACCCACCCTTACTCCTTAAAATACCCCAACACCCTTAAACACTAACCCATCTTAACCCTAAAAATATACCCTGTACCCCAAAACCCAAACCTATCCCTAAACCCTAAAAAATACCCCTGTACCCCAAAACCCAAACCTAGCCCTGAACCCTATAAATACCCCTGTACCTCAAACCCAATCCTACCCCTAAACCCTAAAAATACCACTGTACCCAAAACCCAAACCGACCCCTGAACCCTAAAATACCCCTGTACCCCAAAACCCAAACCTAGCCCTGAACCCTTAAAATACCCCTGTACCAGAAAACCCAAACATACTCCTGAACCCTAAAAATACCCCTGTACCCCAAAACCCAAACTTAGCCCTGAACCCTTAAAATACCCCTGTACCACAAAACCCATACCTACCCCTGAACCCTAAAAATACCCATGTACCCCAAAGCTCAAACCTAGCCCTGAACCCTAAAAATAACCATGTACCCCCAAACCTACCCCTGAACCCTAAAATACCCCTGTACCCCAAAACCCAAACCTAGCCCTGAACCCTAAAAATACCCCTGTACCCCAAAACCCAAACCTAGCCCTGAACCCTTAATACCCCTGTACCCCAAAACCCAAACCTACCCCTGATCCCTAAAAATACCCCTATACCACAAAACCCAAACCTAGCCCTGAACCCTAAAAATACTCCTGTACCCCAAAACCCATACCTATCCCTAAACCCTAAAACTACCCCTGTACCCCATAACCCAAAATTATATCTGAACCCTTAAAATACCCAAACACCCCAAAACATAGACCTCAGTACCCCAAAACATATACCCCTATACCCATACTTACCTTATCCAAACATTAAAAAAAAACATGCTTTTACCATTCTTGCATTTACAACGAATTTCGTTGTAAATGTATGCGTGGTAAAAGCATATAAAATGTAATGCCATGCGTTATAATGGCATTGCGGAGTCATGGTACTTTCGTAATGAAAGTATGCGGAGTGATGGTATGCGGAAAAAAAGTTGCGGAATAATGGGTGTTTACCCTCCCCGGTAAGTACATTGGTGGCACGGCGGCCCACATCTCCAGCAACATACTCATATTTTTTCACCACCCATTTGAAATATGCACAGGTCTCTTTCATTGATGGCCAGCACCGACATACACTTTTAGACACACCTCCCGCCACAAGTTCTAGAATTGCAAACTTCAGAGCTGGTGAGCTACATTCGAATCTCTGCATCAGCTCAACATCCTGTGATTCCAGGCAAATCGCTTTGTCTCCCCGTGCCTACCACAAATGAATGTGTTCTTCTGTAATGTAAATTGTGCTCATGCCATGTTGTCGAGTTCGCGCTATATAATATTGCAAGGAAAAATAAAGTAGGGAAACTCGAGTTCACACACTACTGAACGCGCACTCTTCGGAGTGTTTCACTGGCCTGTCACAGATAAGAAATGCTATCTAAACGAAATCCTACAAAACAATATACTACTGGCCGGCAGCAATTTATACCCGGACAACGTCGGGACGGGCTGCTAGTAGTTTATATAAACGGGAAAATGGCACTGGGGACGTTAACTAAAGAGATCATTAATGCAGAACAAAGGCTAGCTACATTTATGGCTGCACCACACTAACCCTCCAGGGCAGCAAATTAGAAGCAGCTGGTGGAAGCAGTAGCATCAGAATATGTGGCTTCAGGGGACGAGGAGGGCCACAACTCTTTACATTTCCTATAATAATGTTTTTTACAATCCTATCTATAATCACCTACAATGCCGGTCTTTTCAATGAAGCCTTAAATTAATTACAAGAACAGGAATCATATGTTCAGTTTAGCAAAAAAAGATCAATTCATCATCATTTCAAAATATTTAGTCCTCTGATTCAGATTCCTCCTCATCTTGGCTAATCTGGAAGTAGCGCAGTTCATAAGTTTCTTTGTCAGATGCAACCACTCGAAGCCAGTCACGGAGATTGTTCTTCTTAAGGTATTTCTATGCTGCTCTACTCTGCAGTACTGCATTCGCTGCACTCTATTCCACTGCACTCTCTGCTATTTTATTTATTTATTTATTTATACAACTTGTAAAGCGCGCAAATACCCTAAGGTGTCTCGGCGCTGCTGGATCTAAGCTCAGGAGGGATTCTAATTTATTATTGACTAAAAAGCCATGTTTTTAGCAGTTTCCGAAAAGTCATTAAGGATGGACTGATTTTTATATGTAGAGGGATAGAGTTCCAGAGTCTAGATGCAGATACTATGAATCGTCTATCACCCCAGTTCACTTTTTTTGTTCTCGGAACTGAGAGCAGAAGAGCTGCAGATGAACGTAACGTTCTTTTGGGCAAGTAAGTGCATAAAGCTTTTTTTAAGAATTCTGGACCAGTATTATTCATAGCTTTATAGGTAATACAGAGCGCCTTAAACTTGATGCAACTCCTAACCGGAAGCCAGTGGAGTTGGCGAACAATGGGGGTGATGGAAGAAAATGTTGGTGTGCCTGTCAGAATTCGGGCGGCCGCATTTCGAATTAACTGCATTTTATTCAGAACTTGTTCTTGGGCGTTTAGTAGCAAACCATTGCAGTAATCAATTTTAGAGAATACTAAAGTACACATTAGGGTTTTGCCTGCTCCAGAAGGAAGAAAATGTAGTAGTTTCTTAACCATCCTCAGAGTATAAAAGGATGAGGAGACTACTGCATTGGCATGGTTCAAAAATGATAACTTGTTGTCAAATAGTACCCCCTAATTCCTGACTTTGGTAACAGGCATTGGGGGGGCTCCTAGATCCGAAGGCCACCAGACTGGGGACCAAGACGGAGTCAGTTTTCTAAAGACCAAGACCTCCGTCTTGTCAGAATTGAATTTCAAACAATTGTGATCCATCCCGGAGCTGATAGCCATCATACCTTCCTGAAAATTAGCCGCAACAGTTCCTCCGTTGTTATGGATGGCCAGTACCAACTGGGTGTCATCTGCATATGATGTCAACCCTATTCCATATGTTTTAATGACCCTCGCCAAGTCCGACACATAGATGTTAAATAGTGTCGGACTTAGCGAGGATCCCTGGGGGACACCACATGGTAGAGTAAAAACAGGGGAGTAGAAACTACTCAGTTTAACAGACTGATTGCGGCCAGACAGAAAGGAAGTCAGAAGAGATTTGGCTTTGCCCTGGATGCCAATGTGGGCTACACGGTCGATCAAGATGTTGTGATCGACTGTGTCGAAGGCCGCAGACAAGTCCAATAAAATCACGACTGCTGCTCCTCCCTGATCCAAAATCAATCTGATCTCATCTGCTGCTTTGATCAGTGCTGTCTCCGTCCCGTGCCCTTTCCTGAACCCAAATTGAGTTTCATCAAGAAGATTATTTTGATCAATGTAATCCATCAGTTGGCAGTTCATAATCTTCTCAAATATTTTAGAGGGAAAGGGAAGAGATGCAATTGGTCGATAACTTTTGGGTTCTAAAGGATCTAAGTCTGATTTTTTCAGTAATGGTTTTATGATCGCTGTCTTCCAGATTGATGGGTAGGAGCCTGACAGAAACATAGAATTACAAATATTTGTAAGAATTGGGGCTATCAGATTAATCACTGGTTTAAGAATCATATAGGGACACGGGTCCAAAGGAGACCCCGACTTAATACTAATCATAAGTTCCTCTAACTGCAGTTGAGAAATTTGCTTGAATTCATTAAAAATTGTAAGGGAAGAGGGGTCATTCCTAATAGAACCAGTGGTTTCGGTGCTCATCTTAACTGCAAAGTTAGAAAAAAATATCATTTACCTTGGATTGAAAAAAATCCGCTAGGTCATTGCACAGATTTTGAGACGGTTCTGTAAAAATACTTACTGGTGGAATAGATAGTTTTGTAACAACTTGATAAAGTTGTTTGGTGGAATTTTTGGCTAGTTCTATTTGCTACTCTATGCGACAGCAGTCTAAGACACTATATTCTACTCTGCACCATTCTGTGCCACTCTATTCTACACCACTTCACTGTACGCCACTACACTCTACTATGTAGCACTCTAATCTATGCCACTGCATTTTACGATGCTAAATTCTATGCTGCTTCACTCTACGCCACTATACTCTGCAGCATTCTACGCCAACACACTACTCAATGCCACTCCATTGTACGCCACTCAATGTGACTCCACCCTTTGCCACTCCAATACACAACACCCTATGCCACTCTATTCTATGTCACTCTACTCTTCGCCATTCCACTCTTTGACACTCTACTCTTCTCCATTCCACTCTATTACACTCCATGCCATTCTCCTCCATGCCACTAACTTTAAGCCATGCGGAAAAGCAGCCACTCTACAGTACAACATGGATAAAACACAGTGCTTAATTTGAGCCAGTAGTTTCCAGTGCTCAGCACCGGCACTTAATTGTGAACACCGGTGCTTGTACTGGTCGGCCACATGGGCTGCTGTTAAAAACTACTATTGACTGCCGCACAAGCCTTCCTTATAGCTTTGAGGGCCTAGAGTAGGCTGAATTGCCACACTTTTAAGAGTGTGATGATTTGTCATTGTGTTGGTACTCCCATTGACAGCGCTAGCAGGGGCAATGTGTGGTGCAAGCTGCAGGGGCCTCCTAACAGGGGCCCGACACTTCTTTTTTTTTATTACAAATTAAGCACTGATAAAACTCATTGGCAAAGCCAATAGCTTTTGCATTGGCGAGACCTATTGGCTTTGCCAATGCTTATTAAACGTAGAACGCCTGGGTTAGAAGCAAAATTTCCGGTATCTCATGAAGTCTGTAAAGGTAATGTCTACACAGGAGTTGCGCCCTGGGCTTGAGAGTGCAGCTTTAGCTTTGCTTTGCAAACATTTTGACATGTACTAGAGATAAACAGGCATTTCAGACGGCGGATGCAGAGCCCATGGCAGAATCAATGCACTGGGCGAAATAGATCTTTTTTTAGAGTGTAGGGTTGTACAGTGTTATAGAGTGCAGTGGTGTACAGTGTTATAGAGTGCAGTGGTGTAGAGTGCATTGTCATAGAGTGCATTGGTGTAGAGTGCAGTGTTCTAGAGTGGTGTGGTGTGACCTTGAGTACAGCGGTGCAAAGTAGAGTGCAGCTGCAGAGTAGAGTGCAGCTGCATAGAGTATAGCGCTGCAGAGTAGAGTGCATTGGTGTAGAGCAGCATAGAGGAAAGAGGGCTGGTGTGGAGTGCACTGGTTTACAGTGTTGTAGAGCATAGTGGCATAGAGTCCAGCAGTATAGAATTCAGTGGTGCACAATGCAGCATCGTAGAATGCAGTGCTGTAGATAAGAGTGGTGCATCGCAGAGTACATTGGCATAGAGTACAGAATGGAGTGGTGCAGAGTAGAGTGGTATACAGTGCAATCGCATAGTGTACAGTGGTGCAGAGTAGAGTGGAATAGAGTGCAGTGGCGTACAGTGGAGTGATGCAGAGTGGAGTGACGTAAACAGCAGTGATGCAGAATGCCGTGTCGCAGAGTGCACTGGCATAAAGTGCAAAAGTGCAATAGTGCAAGTAGAGCAGTGTAGAGTCCAGTGCTGGAGAAAGGAGTGTTGCAGAATTTAGTGTTGTATTGGCATAGAGTGCATTGACATTGAGAGCAGTGGCATAGAGAGCAGTGGTGCGGAGTAGGCAGTGGAGTAGACTGCAGTTGTGTAGAGTACATTGGCATAGAGTGCAATGGTGTAGAGTGGCATAGAGTGGAGTTGCACAGAGTGGAGTGGAGTAGACTAACAGAGAAGGTGGTGGAGAGTAGATTGTTTCTGAGTAGAGTGAGGTTTCCCACACATTTCAGAACTAACAAAAATGTGCTTCATTTGTGTTTCCCTAATTCTCATATAGTCTGAAACACTTGCACAGGTCATTTAAAGGTTCTTGTGGGCTAGAAAAAAAACCTTCCCTAACCCCAGTATTTAGCAAGATTGTAAAACAAATCTGCTCACTTTGAAGTCAGTGACTGAAAAGTAAACACCAAGCTCCCTTGGAACACAAATACGGCAAGATAAGAACAAGATTTACAGGCCTGTTTACAGAAAAGAGCACTTGTGGAAGAATACAAGAGAGAGGTAGTGTGAAAAGATTTTGTTTCTAGGGAGGGACAAACTCACGCTGGACTGCCTAAAACAAATAAAGGCAGCAAATAGAAAGCCAGAAAGTGTGAGTTACAAACCACAAAGTCAATGGTAAGAAACGGATGGAAAGCATTCTCATTGAAGCTTTCTGAATGACACCAAGATGTCAGTAGCAAATCAAACAGCTGCACTGTCTGGTAGGCTTCGACTTAAAAACGGGTTAAACTCCTGATAATCTGCTGGCACTTGGAGCAAAAGAATGACAGTTGGCATAGCTACCGTGCAGGCTTAGAGCAACATCAAAGTTCAGAAGGCAGAAGCAACGATGGGGATACAGTTTTCTCAAGCAATTGTTCCAAAGCTCTACAGAGTTGTGCACCAAGGCATCTCCATAGATTATAGGATCTCCGTTTTTAACAGTGGTTGCACTAACAAAGTAGTTGTGCAAATGTGACGTTTTCACAACAATTCAACAAAACAAACAAGCCAATAAGTCTTGCCTTGTAACTTATTGACTGCACCAATGTTTTAGCAATGCTGCACAGCATCCCCAATGTTGTACAGTGTGAATAAAGTTAAAAAAAAACCTTTGAGCCTGCTTTATTTTGGAGGTGCGCATACCACGCATGTGTGCGTCACATTATAACACAGGAGCTTTTTTTTTAAGCTCCCCGTCGAGAAGAGGGTCACCTTCAAACTCCTCACCCACGCCTACAAATCCCATAACAACATCGGCCCCAAATACCTCAACGACCGAGTATGCTTCCATGTACCCAAGAAGAACCTCCACTCTGCCGACCTCGCCCTGGCAGAGGTCCCCCGCATCCGCAGAAACAGAACCGGCGGGAGAGCTTTCTCCTACATCACAGCCAAGACCTGGAACGAGCTACAGGTCAACATCAGACGCTCCCAAACACTTCACACATTCAGGAAGGACCTCAAGACCTGGCTCTTTGACTGACCCGAACCTGCTCCCTCCCTCCCCTCCCCCAGCGCCTTGAGACCCTCACGGGCGAGTAGCACGTTTTATAAACCTCTGATTGATTGATTGAAGTTACTGATCTGAGTTGGATGGGTAACTAAAAAAAAGAGAGAAAATGTGCAAAGTTTTTTTTTTTTAAGCGAGCAGGAGAGGAGGTAATGGAAGCAAAGAGGTTAAGGCAACACGAGGGAGGACAGGGGAATGCGAAAGAAACATGGGGGCTGGAGTAAAGCAACACGCAGGACGCATCTGAGGAATGGAACAACAGGGGAACAGAAGGATGTTACAGGTTGGCAGAAGGAACGCCATGGGGAGAAGCACATGGGCGAGCACAAAAAGAAAGGGGGTATCCGGGGGTGGGGGAAGGGAAGCTTAGACGACAAAGAGCAACACAAGTGCAGTGGTAGAGAAATACACAAGGGAGATCGATTGAAAACATGTTTTCTCATGGGGTTTGTAACACAAAAGAAAGAAGCAGTACTTGAAAAGCAAGTTGCAGAAGCAACAATGCCATCCAATCAAAGAGATAGTAAACAGGCAATGCTCTATGGAAAGGACAAACACAAGACGGAAAAGATGAGACATGAAAAAGAAGCAGGCAAGCGAGAGTGACAGGAAAGCCAACCAATGGTAAGCAATGAGCAGGCTCCAAGCTCCTCCACGTTCTTGATAAGCCTAATTATGCCTTGCAACATACAGCGCATGCGCAGTCTATAGTCACAACCTAATAATGACCAGTCATCAAAGTTAATTTGTTGCCATTCCCAACACAATTAGTAACTTACAACTTAACTTCCTTTTTAAGTTTCACTGTAGTCCCCAAAGTTTATACAGCAGTTTACACCGACCATGATGATGTGAATCAGAATGTTATTTACCCTCCGGTGTCACTTTTTAAAAACTTACATGTAACTTAGTTGTGCAAAGTGTATTGTGAGACTGTTACATGGAGAAAAGCATGCATACGACCAGGGCCACTGGGATTATGCAACAGGGGAGCATAACAGTATGCTAATATGGGTGACTACATTTTATGGCAAGAGAAGGCAAATTATGTGGCATAATCTGGAATATTTTAAATAGTATTACTCCAATAGTTTGTCATTGTTGCATTTCCTAACACCATCTGGGCATAGGTTTCACGACATTATTACCAGTTTAAAACCCAAATAGAACAATAAGCAACAGAATGGTGACCAGTTAACCTTCGCACCAGGCCTTCCACTGTCGAGGAGCATATGTCACTGCGTCCTTTGCGACATTTGATCGGTTTGAGCTAGAATTTTTAAACAACTAAGCAGATTATGCATCATGTGGTAAATCCATAGCTAAGCGGATACAGTGCGGAAGCAAAATCGCATATTCCAGTGACCCTGTCGATGACGGAAAACTTAAGCACTCAATGTATTTAGGTTGGGACATGAAGTTAGGTAGTGAAGCGAATGTTCACTAATTCTATTGAGCTCGTCCTTGTGAGTGTATCTTCTAAGAAAGAATTGCAGATAGGAGGGAAGAACTACAACCTAAGACACAGGGTAGCAATACACGCATGATCTGCAGTGTAACTACTGTTGGTAAAAGGCTACAGAGCTGTCCATCAGGTAAAATCAAGAATAAGGCAGCGCAGACTTCACACTTCAACGACTGTCGAAGTGCGGTTAATGATGCTGAGGGCATTCTAATGAATGTTCCATATGTCTATGTGAGATCAGAACAGGAGGGCAGGGACATTTCAAAATTGGATGGGAGCAATTTTCTCTCTTCTGGTACATTATAGAAGACTGCAAAGTCTGCAGTCAATAAAAACACACGCAGGGGTGCTGACTAGAGTAACTGATCAGGGTGAGCACATTTCGCACGTCTTGCAGAAACTGAAATATATCAAGTGCTTGGTTGGGTACTTTTTGCACATTTCAACCGTGCAGCAAGCCATTTGCATATAAATTGCAAATCATTTTCAGGTAGGTGAGTGGTAAACCTGTCACATAAGCAAATTATATCAGTGGTTCCAAGTGCAGCACTCGATTAGGTGCGCTTCAGCAGTGTCCAGATTAAGGCACCCTGGAGGCTCTGGGCGTATTATTTTGGGACGCATTTATCCCTATGTATATTGGGGATTAAACTAACGGGAGGGGGCAAACATTTTAAACAAACAATGCAAAGTGAAATCCTTTAAATTACATAACACACATTGTGTTTTTGTTATTTATTTGTTCCTCATTTCTACAAAGGCAGATTACATTTGCACGCCTTCCATCTTCCCTGTGTATGTGTAAGGTCAAATTCCAGGAGACCCACCCGGGCACCTTAAGCAGTGCCAGCTCTGTTTGTTCCTGCACTGTGCATGTGCTACGCACCACGCCTCAATGAAAGAGCTCTGCGTATTTACTCTGTTTATGTTAGTGATCTTCCCCTGTGGGGGTAAGTTACCCCAACACTTTGCGTACCCCGATGTTTTAGACACCCCGAAAAATGTACCTCAATCAAAATGCCTACATTCGCTAATTGAGAGATAGTGTTAAAACCTACATTTCTTGCGGCAATGTGCCCCTACGTTAGGCACCCTCCACTGTACCAAAAATCAGAAATACCATTCATTACGTAGGCCCATTCAAAACGGAGTTCTAGATCAATAGAAGGTTTAAGGGCTTTATTAAAATTCTACAAGTAAGCGATACAGAGTCAATGGCATGAAAGTTCTTAACTAATACAGAGAAATATAAACATTATTTAATGTTCCATGTAAGCAGCAAAGTCGGGAGAATGAGGAACTGCATTCCTTGTTTTAAACAATACATATTTTATTTTGTCTTAGAAACATTTTACAATCATGCTCGAATACAGATACAAACTTAATTGGCCGATTAAATGGCAGTTGGTCACAGATGCAACAGGTTACTTACCTGTAACTACAGTTATCCAGTATTGGTATCTTTCATAGATTCACATGCCTGAATCATTCCCCGTCGTAGTGGGAGTCCCATGGTACATAAATAACAAAGCAGTAGGTAACTATTAGTACCTTTCCATAGGCTATTATGGTAGCAACCATATATTCTATAGCCTATTAGAGTCCTTTTACAAAATGGACCAAAGTGAAAACGCAGCCAATCAGCAACAAGCACCCTCTAGAACCTTCCCCAGAGAGGCCGAGTCCCTCAGATTTTCCAGCAGGAGTGTAGTTAGTACTGTATCCTAGAGGTGCCTCTTCGGGGAGGATGGTGGGTTGCATGTGAATCTATGAAAGATACCAATACTGGATAACTGTAGTTACAGATGATTAACCTGTTTCTTATCCAGTATTGGTATAAAAAAGTATACATGGAAACACATGCACGAGTATGCGTATAATCTAGCCATATGTATGTTTATTATCAAAAAGCACCCTAGTGGACGGTGGGTAGTGCTACAATAATGTTACATGCAATAGTATTCAAAAGGTCAAATATTCAATCATGAAACATGTTATACATTTAAAAGACATAGATAACAATCTAACCTCCCTTGAAAGAGACTTACCTTAAGAGAATATGTTTCTCAACACTGCCTGTCCCACTGATGCATCAGCACGCTGTGATGACTCCAGGCAGTAATGCTTTGCAAACGTGTGCGTCGTCTGCCACGTAGCAGCTCTGCCAATTTTTTCAAGTGGCACTTCGACAAAAAGAGCAGTTGATGTTGAAACTGTTCTAGTGGAGTGCGCTCTCACAGTCCTTGCTAAAGGCTTGCCAGCCTTGTCATGACAAAACTGAATTGCACTCGCTATCCATCTAGCTATGGTGCCTTTAGAGACTGCAGTGCCTTGAGAGGTTTGACCATAAGCTATAAATAGCTGATTCGATTTCCTTATGTCCATAGTCTCTTGAGGTCCAATGTTTGTAGTGCTCTTTCAGCAGGCGTGGAAGGGTTTGGGAAAAACGTCCTCAGTATGACTGATTCATTCAAAGGGAATTGAGTAGGGACCTTAGGAATGAACTTGGGGTTCGTTCTTAGAATGACCATTTGATCAGTGAATGGCAAAAATGGATGGGGGATAGTGAGGCTTGCATCTCACTAAACCTTCTTGTCGAAGTAAGTGTAGAAGAAGGGCAACTTTCGAGGTCAAGTACTTCAATTCTGCCTTGTGAATGGACTCGAATGGTTGTTTTAGCAACTGAGACAACACCACATTAAGCTGCCACTCTGGAGGTGGAGCTTTAATTGCTGGAAAAGCTTGAAATAGTCCCTTCATAAATTGTTTTACTACTCTTAATGACCATAAAGTCGTAGTATGTGGCGATCGTCTGTATTGTGAAATGGCTGCTAGGTGAATTTGCACTGCCAAGTGAGAAAGGCCTGATGTTGAAAGAGAAAACAAGTAAGGTAGGATGTCTTCCGGAGCAGAGAGAAATGGATCTAGCTCCGTAAGTTTGCACCATATACAGAAACGCTTCCACTTAAGCTTGTAAGTCTTGTTGGTAGTTTCAGCTCTAGATTTGCCAATAATATCCTTGCAGTCTTGGTCAATCTTCAAGCCTCTAAATTCCAAGAACTCAGGAGCCACGCATGCAGCTACAGAGAAGCTGGCTCCGCGTGACGCACTTGTCCCTTGTTCTGTGTCAACAGCGTTGGAACCAGACGGATAGGCTACGATTCCGAGAGAAGGAGGCGTTCTGTGTACCAGTGTTGCCTGGGCCACCTAGGGGCTATCAGAATGATGCAGCAACGCTCCCCTTTCATCTTCTTGAGGATCATGGGTATTAGAGGAATGGGGGAAAAGCGTATGCATAGATCCCTGACCATCTCATCAAAAGGGAATTCCCTCGAGAGTTTGGGAGAGGGAACCTGCTTGCATAGAATTGGCATTTGGAGTTGAGGTGAGTCGCAAATAGATCTAGCGCTGGTTTCCCCCAGATTGCAAATATCCTTTCTAGCTGTGCTTGTTCCAGTTCCCATTCGTGAAGGCTGTTGCTCGTCCTGCTCAAGGTATCCGCAAGGGTATTCCGAAGACCCGGGACATGCTCTGCTGTCAGAGAGATGTGATGGAGCGTCAGCCAGTTCCACAACTGCTGCGCGTCTTGCGACATAGTGAAAGATTTTGTGCCTCCTTGCTTGTTGATATAAAACATGCTTGTGGTGTTGTCCGTCCCAATCAACACTGAAGACCCTTGTATTTGAGGAAGGAAAGCCCGAAGAGATAGGAAAATGGCTCTCAGTTCTAGTCGGTTTATGTGCATCTGCCTTTGGGCAAAGGACCACTTCCCTTGAACTTGTAGGTCCTGCAAATGTCCTACCCACCCTTCCATAGAAGCATCAGTTGTTACTACGCAATCTGGGATGACTGGAAGAAAAGATTGACCTTAGGACAGATGGAAAGTCTGAGTCCACCATCTTAGGGCCTCCTTCATCCGAGAAGTGACTATAATTTCGTCGTCGAAGGAGCCTGAGGTCTGAATCCATTGACGTTGCAGTTCCTCTTGAAGAGGTCTCATGTGCAAACGAGTTAGTGGCACAAGATCTATTGCTGAAGTGATAATTCCCAGTAGAGATTTGAACACTCTCACAGAAACGCACTTTTTTCTGCACAGTTTGAGAGCCAGTGCCCGTAATCTGTGATGTCTTTCTTCGGAAAGGAAAGCTTTGTTCTGGATGGTGTCCAGTTTGGCTCCCAGAAATGTTGTTATCTGGTTTGGGAAGATTGAGGATTTCTGATAATTGACTGAGAGTCCCAGCTTGTGGAAGAGAGATAAGCAATCTTTTGTTGCATTCTCCTCTAGGCGAGAAGATGGCGCCTTAAGCAGCCAGTCGTCGAGGTAAGGGAATACTTGATGACCCTTGCTTCTCAAGACTGCTGCCACTGGAGCGAGAAATTTTGTGAAAGTCTGTAGAGCCGATTTGAGGCCAAATTGAAGAACTCTGAATTGATAGTGGGTACCAGCCACTGTGAACCTTGGGAATTTTCTGTTTTTGGGTTGCTAGGGACATGGAAGCAAGCAGCCTCGAGATCCAACAAAGTCATAAAATCTCCTTTGTTGAGGCGTCGTAGGTTGTCCGAGAGAGTGATCATTCGGAACGTCTGGCTCTTTAGGAATTTGTTAAATTTTCTGAGGTCTAGGATAGGTCTCCACTCTCCCGACTTTTTGCGAATGAGAAAGAAGTGGGAGTAGAAGCCTTTCCTCCTCTGGCAAAAGGGGACCTTTTCTATAGCCCCTTTCTGAAGCATGGCCCTTGCTTCTTTCTTAATTAAGTGAAGGTGAGAAGGGTGCGATCCCCTGGGAGGGGTATTGGGTGGCTTTTGGATGAATTCCAATGTATGGCCATAAGAGATAAGATCCAAGACCCACTTGTCCAAAGTGTAGTCTCGCCATTGATCGATGTGTTCTGAGATTGTCGCACCAGTCTGAAAGGAAAGGGAAGCAGCTGGCACCCTGCTGAAATCGCTGCTTACGGCCGGTGTCACAACCTCGAGATCCTGGCTTTCGTTTTGAGCCCTGTCTGGAGAAACCAGCAGTATTCAACTGGCGGTAAGATTGCTGCTGGTAACCTTGACGGTACTGCGGTTGATAGGTTTGGGAACGTTGTTAATTCCCTCTATAATTGGAAAAGCCCCTGCCTCGGGCTCCCCGAAAGGGCGCTTTACGGTAAGGTTCCAAGCGCTTTAGCAGTGTCCGTATCTTTTTTGAAGGCTGCCGAACAGACTGTCCCCATCATAGGCCACATCTCAAAAATGTTTCTGAACTTCAGGGCAGAAATTTGTTGCCTTTAACCACCCCTGATGCCTTAAAACGGCAGTGCCAGCTGACTGCCTGAAACTTGTTTGGGCAATGTCAATGATCTCAGACGCTGCTCTCTCTCCTTCCCTGAGAATTTTGAGAAACTCCTCTTTGCTATCTTCAGGCATTACTTCTTTCAGTGAACGTATTTCAGACCACAATTGCCTATCGTAACTGGCTAAAATGGCCAAAGCATTACCCGCTTAAACTGAGACCGAACTGATGAGAACTGAGAACTGAGAACTTCTTTCCAATTGAATCTAGGTGTCGACCTTCTTTGTCTGGTGGAGAAATTATAGATGTAGATGGATTATTTGACCTTGTCTGAGCCGCCTGCGAGATCACAGAGTCTGGTTTAGGGTGACTTATAAGACATGCAGGAGAACCCGCTGGTGCTCTATATTTTTTTTCCAATTTTGGAAGTACAGGAACCACAGAAGCTGGAGTCTTCATGACCTTGATTCCTTCTTTCCAAATATGATCAATGATGGGTACTCCGCTTCCACCTCCCACTGTATTGATGTGTTTATACTTTTGGTTTCGAAATTTTTGAAATATTAATTGACTGTCCCGCTGGACACTCTAAATATAGCATTGATTGGAGTCTATATTTATCCTGATGACCATACTGTTCTTTTTAAGGACCATTGTTCTAATACTAAATTGTTACCCAAGGTCCTTATCTACCTTTCGGGTTCCTTGTGTTTTTGAAAATATACTATCCACATCAGAGGCATGAGACTGCTTCTTCTTCAGCTAGATTAGAAGTCTTCCTTCTCTATCCCTCAGGGTTTTAGTAGAGAAGGTGCGGCAGATCTTAATTTTTTTTTTCTCATGGCTGGGATAGAGACAATATTGACAGTCCTTGTGGGCATCATCAACATGCACTCTCTTCTTCCCACAGGATTTACAGGCTCTAAATAATCCAATTTTATCAGACATTCTTAGAAAAGAAAGCTGGAAGTAACTTATCTGAAATGTTGAAGAAAACTGAGTAGAGCTCAGGGAGACTCCGTACACAACGTAGTGCAGTAAAAATCGGAGGGACTCAGCCTCTCTGGGGAAGGTTCTAGAGGGTGCTGGTTGCTGATTGGTTGAGTTTTCACTTTGATCCTTTTTGTAAAAGGACTCTTAATAGGCTATAGAATATATGGTTGCTACCATAATAGCCTATGGAAAGGTACTAATTGTTACCTACTACTTTGTTATTTATGTACCATGGGACCCCCACTACGACGGGGAATGATTCAGGCATGTGAATCTATGAAAGATACTCCAATACTCGATAACTAAGATGCCACGTTATCGGAAAGAATGTACAACAGTAAGGTTAAGGCGTATTTTAATACAAAACATATACAGCCAGAAGGAGTGCATAGGAAACATGAGCATCTAACCAGGGAGACAACTAACGTACCGGATGTTTTAGGGGATGTCGCAGCTGGGGTTTGTGTAGAGTTGCTTGGTGGAGGAATAGGATGCAGCTTGACCAGGAGTTTTTGCAAAGGGGAAAGTAATACAGTGTGGTATACGTAGGTAACCTTAACACCGTAACATGAGGGGCCAGCGGGGAGGCAGGGGCGCCGGGGGAATGGTGCCAGTGATAAGGTTATTGAGGACCAGGAGCACTATAGGAGAGGATAACCGCCGATGGTGCAGATGTGGAATAGTACCCAATTAAGCGCAGCTAAGTGTGCAGCTGAACTCAGGGCAGCTTGATATCTTCCCTCGATGACTCCCCCCGTTGCGCCAAAGGCCATCCCAATCGTCTTCAATTGGGTACTTATGGAGAACACGGTTTTCTTCTCAGTGGAGAAGTTTGTTGCAAAGATCGAAAGATGCCAGGTGGGAGATTATTTAAGAATTGTAAAGAGAGCGGCAAATTACAGACCAACCAAAGCAAGCTAGTACAATAAATCACTGTTAACCAGTTCTAGAACACAGGGAGCGTGATATAAAATGCATGCACACAGAATTCTAAGAGCGTGACTAGACATGCCTGGAAATAAAAGAACAATACAAGTGCAACATTTGCCTTGGGCTAGTTTGGTCGTTAAGTGCCATATAGGAAGAGCAGGTGTATTCCAGTGAGAAGAATCGCTCTTTTAGCCAGCAGCAAAGTGAAGTCCAAGTACCCCTTGGCCGCCATTCGCACTGTGGGGCGTTTTTAAAATCCCAGAGCGCATAGCTACCACGAGGGCTGAAGGTCTAAGGCCATGCAAGTTACCAGGCCTTGTATCACAATGCACAGAAACGTTCCACGAGTGGGCATTACCAGAGGATATGATGGAAGTTCGCTGGGGTCCAGTGACGGCGGGGGCAAGAGGCCGGGGCACAGAGAAAAACCTGGTGAAGCCGGGATGGGGAAAGGTAGGCCCGATGAAAAAAAAAATGGAATCAGGTGAAAACGGGCAATGCTTGACCCGGTGCGTGGGTATTCCAAGGCTCTCATTCATTCTTTGTCTTTGTCATATAGTACTCATTGGAAATCTTTCCCCCATGTTTGCCAGAGGGAGCCCAAAGAGACCCAGTTATGCAAATGATGCGAGCAATAAAGCCGGGTGACGCAGTGTTGGCTTCTTCCCATATATAGCGTATGAGTTTGTTGATGAACAGAGGTTGGCTCCTCGGCCAATCTCCCAAACGGTTAGGAGGGCATGAAGCAGCAATCCATCCCTCAAGAATTTCCAGCTGTGTAAAGAGTGGTTTTCCTTTAGGTCCTGAAAGGATTGGAAGCAGGTATTCTCAAATAAATATCCCACTGTATCTAGACATGAGCAGCCCATACAGCCAGGTGCCCAGCATCCAGAATGGAGTTAGGGAACGGAATGTCCAACAGTAGGATACTTGAGGCATATATATGCTTGCAACCTGCTAAGATCCGAAGTCTGTATAAGGAGCGCAGGGATACCGCCACCAATTGAGGGAGACCCATAGAGAATCGGGTCTAGTGCAGGCCCCGCCAGCCACCTGGAAAGCCCCTGCAGTAATGCCTCCAAATAGTATGCTTCAAATTGATCGATGTCCCCTGCCCACCATGTGAGGGCAGAGCCACAGGGTCACAAAAGCCACCCTATGACAGCCATTTATCCAAACGAGTTCTCCTAGGATTATATCTAAGTCACTGTTAAAAACTACACATGGGCACGAAGGGGGGGTTCATAAAATAATTTAGGAGACAAGGGACCATGGTCACCATTTTAGCTGTAGTTATTCGACCCTTGGCCGATAATGGGAGCTATTACCAAAAGGCCACATTGGTCCGGAATGTTGCAACTGCTCTAGTAAGTTTACCATCTCAGAGATCCCACTCGTTGTGGAAGATGTAAATTCAGAGATATCAGATTGTGGTTCCTTCCCATCGCAGATGATCGGTGCCCAGGAAGAGGTCAAAAAGGGGGTGGGGATAGGGTATATTTGTGGAATGAGAAAGGACTTTTGCTTGTTACCACGAGTCCAGAGTCCCATCCGAAGTGCACAAAGGTCTGGTATATCGGATCCAACTTTTCTCTACCGCCCCGAATATACGACAGGGCATCATCTGCATAAACGGAAATGATTAGAATGCCATCCTGGAGGTGGATTCCCCACCACAGCCCTCCCTCCGCATTCTGGATGTAAGGGCTTCCATGGCTAAGGCGAACAACAGAGGAGAGAGGGGGCACCACTGTCGGGTACTTTTAAGGACTGCGACTGGTTTGGAGGTAAGTTCCTCCATCCTGAGCTCCACTGGGGCCGAGTAAAAGAGATGTGCCATGTGGAGGAATCTGAGGCCACAGCCTAGTAGGACCCAGAGCATCATGAAGAGAAAGGCACAGTCCAGGGTACCAAATGCCTTCTCACTGTCAAGTATTACTGTTGCTGAGAAAGGCCAGCGCCCCATGGCTATGTCTATCAACCGAAACAGGTGCCGAATACTAAGGCATGTTGACCATGTTTGGAAACAGATAGCATCCATGTTAAAATAGGAAAGTGTTCTGGTTCACCCACAAAATCGAGGGCTGGTATACATTATTTTTACATATAAAATTATAAAAACTGTAAAATTACTGTGATGTGAGCAAATGCATAATTTCTTCAGCAAATCAGAGCTCAAGAAACAAACGTCCTATTGCCGTAACACCTAAGCACTATTCTAGTACATGAATAATTATTCTGCCCCCTTTATGCTAATGTCGTCCGAAGATGCTAGAACAAACTAGATACTTGAACAATAGGGTTTTATCTGAATGAATTGGGCACAATGAACTATCGGAAGAAGCTGTTGATGAAAGTTGTAAGTTGTGACTTAGCCAGGGAAAACTCATTGAGAGCAGCATAGACAATGACTGTGGAAATAAACAAGTACAGCTCAGCCTGACTATGTACCCCAGAAAATGAGAGGAGAGATGTAGGCAGGAAGGAAGACATGAGTGACAAAGGATGATTCTCATACAACATGGCGACCATACTTAATTTGAGTCCTGGTCACTTTTCTGTAGCTTGTTGATTTATTTGGGTGTTAAACCTGCACGAATGAGGTGAAAACTATGCCCAGACAGTGTAAAAATGACAAAATAAAGAAGTAAAACTGTCTCAATACTATTACAAAATGTGACATACTACGCCACATAATCTGCTTTTCGCATAATTTGGTCAACCATGCCACATGACTTAGTACTCCCTTGCCCCAAGAATCCAATGGCCTTGAGTTTAGTTGACACCTCGCTCTGCTTGACCCTGTGCAATTGACTAAGCACCAAATAATAAGGCTGCTTGGGAGCTAGTATAGGCTTTAACTGATGGAGTCACTTGGAGCTCCACTGTGACACATTATTTTTCCTGGGAGATGTTAGAATGTTGTTACCAGTTGAGTTCTGTAGTGCATCCTTTTAATGGACACTTATGAAAATGCTTCTAGGTATAGTCTGATTATATACATATAAAATATGATTTACATTTACAAAGTGTTTTTTGCCACAGGCTGGGACCTCGTAGCATTATAAATATACAGGCCTATATTACCCACTGGGCAACCAGGATTCAATTCTATGACTCTCTGATCGCGCACATACATCTGCAATGATCGCATTAGCTAACTGTGGCATCATAATGTAAAATAGTACACTTTACTGCAATTCGTTTTACTTGCATTTATTTTTCATGTAAGGTATGTGCATGCTTCTTTTTATATGCAGTTACCTAGCCATGAAATATTTTGTTCATTTTAACCACATCTTTGATTCCGCCACCCCACGCACTGGTAGAGTCACCAAGGCATTCAGGGTTACAGCTCCACATTTTCTATCCACTTTTACCACTGCATATAAATTAAGACGGCCTGAAGACAGACAAATATACAAGGTCTTCTTTATGTACAAGTCCTTACAGAGGCATTTGCAACCCCCAGGGAATGCAGTCACAGACCCCCATAGGGGTGTGCCCCATAGTTTGAAGACCTCTGGCTTTGATGAATTCCATGTACACTACAGCCCCATGCTCATATGTCACCTTCACTATTAGAGCAGGAGCTGTATAAAACATAGAAGAAATGGTTGGCTGGGCTGGTTAGGGATGGGTGTGAATTATTATTTTATTCCATGAATATGTAGAGGGGAATCTTCTTCCCGACCAGTCTTTCTACATTAGAAAGCGTGCTCTCTTCCAACCAGATCATAGTGTCTGCTACATCAGGGTCTGATTCATAAAGCAGCAGCCTTCACAGCACATCACAGAATCAGAAATAGTAGGTTTTTAACATAGTAATTTATTTATTCACACTAAACATTTCTGCAAGTATTGCGGAATATAAAGTAGGCGATACATGAGTTTTCAAGGATGCAGACATCTTCAAAAGGTGGTGAAAACCCACACCTTAACTAGTTTGTGGGCATTTACTAGAAGTTTTCTTTATAGTTCCTCAACCGGAAAATAGTTATGATTTTTGTGAAGGAAAGGAGTAAGGAATATGCTACTTACCAGTATGCATCTGTTCTTGGCATGTAGGGCTGCTGACATTCATATCTGTGCATAGATCGCCGCCTAGTGTTGGGTCCGGATGATTGCACATTGTTGTCCTGGAAGCGTCTTTGAAGTCTCAAGAAATAGGAGGCTCCTCCCTTGGACTACAGTGCGCATGGGCATCCTCTCCATGCTCAGATTGTTTTTCACAATTGCGGCAGAGATGGATTATAGTACAGTAGGGGATGTCCATGCAAAGAGTGAATGCTACAGCTGCGACAGGCACCGGGGGGAGGTGGGTGGGCGATATGAATGTCAGCAGCCCTACATGCCAAGAACAGATGCATACTGGTAGTAGCATATTCCGTTCTAGGCATGTGGGCTGCTGAATTCATATCTGTGCATAGAATATATAGCAGTATCTCCCCTAGCAGTGGCTGCTGCAGCAGTCTGAAAAAGAGTTTTGAGAAAAGCTTGTCCTACAGCAGCTTGCTGTTTGGAGTGTACATCTACGCAGTAGTGCTTGGTAAATGTATGTATGGTTGACCAAGTGGCTGCTCTACAGATTTTGTGTAAAGGAATATTTCCTAGGAAAGCCATAGATGCCCCTAGTTTGCGTGTGGAATGCACCCTAGGGGGAACAGTTAAAGTGCGTTTTGCCTTTGCATAACATATCTGAATGCACTTAACAGTCCATCTGGCTATCCCTGATTTAGAGATAGGGTTGCCTTTGTGTTGTGGTGAGAAAGCAACAAACAATTATTTAGTCTTTCAAAATGCGTTCTATCTATGTAATAAAGCAGAGCCCTTTTGACATCTAGGGTATGCAAGGCCCTTTCAGCAACTGTTTGTGGGTTTTGAAAGAACACCGGCAGGTCTATTGTTTGATTTATATGGAAATGGGATACCACTTTCGGCATGAATTTGGGGTTTGTTCTGAGAACTACTCTATTCGCATGAATTTGAATGAATGGTTCCTGAATAGTTAGGGCTTGCAGCTCACTAACTCTTCTAAGTGAAGTAATGTCAATAAGAAAAGCCACCTTCCAAGTAAGAAATTGTAGTTCGCATGAGTGTAGTGGCTCAAAAGGTGGTCACATAAGTCTGGTTAAAACGAGGTTTAGATTCCAGACTGTTGAAGGTGGGTACCTTGGGGGAATTACTCGTTTAAGTCCCTCCATAAATGCTTTAATTGCTGGTACTTTGAACAGTGAAAGGTGTTGCCTGTTTTGGAGATATGCTGCTAACGCAGCTAGATGTATCCTGATGGATGAGTAGGCTAAATTGCAACGTTGTAGGTGCAAGAGGTAGCAAATGATGTTTTGTGTAGAAGCATCTAGTGGGTTTATGTCGTTGTTACTGCAGTAAATGACAAAACGTTTCCACTTAGACGCACAACATGCCCTGGTAGTGGATCTTCTTGCCTCTTTGATAATATTCATGCAGTCTGGAGGCAAGTTGAGGTATCCAAACTCTAGGATCTCAGGAGCCAGATCGCTAGGTTCAGCTGTTGCGGGTCTGGGTGTTGGATTTCGCCACGGTTCTGAGTTAGACAACTTGGTGTGAGTTGCAGTCTTTGATGAGGCACCACTGACAGTTCTAGGAACGTTGTGTACCATGGTTGCCATGCCCATGTGGGAGCAACTAGGATTAGCGTCAGCGAATGTTGGCGCATTTTGCGAGCCACTAGCGGTATTAATGGAGCTGGGGGAAAAGCCTATGCAAATTTGCCTGACCAGTTCATCCATATCGCATTGCCTTGTGATTGCGGATGTGGGAACCTGGCGGCAAAGTACTGGCATTTTGCGTTTTCACTTGTGGCAAACAGATCTATCTCTGGTTGTCCCCATTTGTGGAAGAATGGTTGGAGGACCTTGGGGTGAATCTCCCATTCGTGAATTTGGTGACTGTGCCTGCTGAGCAGGTCGGCTATTTGATTGTCCTTGCCTGGGAGGTGTTCTGCCATGAGAAACATGTTCCTTTGAATGGCCCACTTCCACATGCTTTGTGCTAGGTGCGACAGCTGTGGGGAGTGTGTTCCTCCTTGTTTTTGAATGTAATACATCGCTGTCATGTTGTCCGTCCGGATCAACACGGTCTTGTTGCATAAGCGTGTTTTGAATGCTTTTAGGGCTAGAAAGACCGCCGTCAACTTTAGAAGGTTGATGTGAATTTTTTTCTGTTGTGTAGTCCATAGTCCCTGAACTGTGTAATGCAAGACATGGGCTCCCCAACCTAGCAGGGATGCGTCCGCTGTTATCACTATTTGTGGGACAGGCTCTTGGAACAGTCGACCTTTGCAAAGGTTTTGTGGATTCCACCAATGCAGAGAGTTGTATGCTCGACTGGTCTCCAACACTAGGTCTTTTAATTGCCCTTGAGCCTGGTTCCACTGCCTTGCTAGGCACTCTTAAAGCGGACGTATGTGTAATCTGGCATGGGGGACTATGAATATGCACGAGGCCGTTATGCCTATGAGTTGCATAAACACTCGAGCTGGTAATGAGTGTTGAAGCTTGAACTTTTGGATCAACGTTTGCATTCCGTTTATACGTGCTGCGTTCGGATATGCTTTTGCTGCTAGTGTATTTATTGTTGCTCCCAGGTACTGTTGGACGTGGGAGGGTTGAAGGTGCGACTTCGGGTAGTTGAGCGAGAAGCCTAGGCTGTGCAGGAGCTGAATGCTCTTTGACATGTGGCTGGCACATTGCTGGGCTGATGGCGCTTGTATTAGCCAATCGTCCAGGTATGGGTAGACATGAATGTGTTGTCTCCTGAGATGTGCCGCCACTGTTGCCAGGCATTTGGTGAACACTCGTGGAGCTGTTGTTACACCAAACGGTAGGACTTTGAACTGGTAGTGCTGTCCTTGAATGGTAAACCTTAGATACTTTCTGTGAGCAGGGTGTATTGGTATATGAAAGTATGCGTCTTTGAGGTCTAGAGTTGCTAGGAAGTCTCCCCGGCGAAGCAGTGGTAAGACTTGTTGGAGGTGAGCATATGAAAGTGCTCTGACAGAATGTACAAGTTGAGGGGCCTGAGGTCTAATATTGGTCTGAGTGAACCCTCCTTTTTGGGAATGAGGAAGTATAGTGAGTATATTCCTGTTCCTTGGTGTTGTAGTGGAACTGGTTCTATGGCCCCCTTTTGTAGCATACTGATGACCTCTTGCTGCAGTAATGTTATGTGTTCCTGCGACATGGGACGGTGAACAGGTGGTATGTTGGGCGGTGTTGACGTTAGTTCTAGGCAACAACCATGTTGGATAATTTGCCTGACCCACCTGTCTGTAGTGATGTTTAACCAGACTGGTAAGAATTGTTGTAGTCTTCCCCCGACCGGTGTTATATGGTCTGGGGGTAGTGCCAAGAAGTCACTGTCTGGTGTTAGTGGAGGATCTATTGGAAGTGCCTCCACGTCCTCTGCCCTTGGTGTTATTTCCTCTGTATCCACCCCTGTTAGTGTTTTTACTGTATGTGGATTGTGTATTAGTTTTGTAAGTGGATGATTGCTGCGATGTGTTACCTTGCACTCCTCCTCTGTAATTTGAGCGACGAAGGGAGCCTCGGTGTTGTTGTGACTGAAGGGCTCCCATGGACTTTGCCGTTTCGGTGTCCTTTTTCATTTTGTCCAGAATTGAGTCAACTGCTGGACCAAACAAGAAATCTGGACTTATAGGCTGATTAAGAATTGTGGCCTGTACTTCATTTTTGAATCCAGATATGCGAAGCCATGCGTGCCTTCTAAGCAGTACGCTTGTGTTAATAGATCTGGCAGCTGTATCTGCCGCGTCTAGAGCCCACTTAATGGAGGCATTGGTGATGAGCTTTCCCTCTTGTATAAGTTCATCTGCCTGATCTTTGTAAGGCTCGGGTAAGTGTTGGAGAAGTCCCTCTAAAGAATCATAGTGTGCCCTGTCGTATCTGGCCAGTAAGGCCTGTGTATTGGCTATTCTCCATGAGTTTGCTGCTTGAGCTGCTACCCTCTTGCCGGATGCTTCCAAAATCTTAGACTCCTTGTCAGGAGGAGCCTCTCCAGTTTTTTGTGAATTTGCCCGCTTTCGTGCGTTGGACACCACCAATGAGTCTAAAGGCAGTTGTCCCTTGATGTATGTAGGGTCTACTGGTGCCGCCCTATACTTTTTTCTATTCTAGGGTTGACGAACCGTGCTCTAGCAGTGTCCTTGAAGATGTCATTAGCGTGTTTTAAGACGCCTTTTAACATGGGGAGAGTTTTTACACTTCTTTCAGATGTTGCTAGTGTATCAAATAGAAAGTCCTCTTCTATAGCATCAGAATGCATGTCTACATTATGGTAGCTTGCAGCTCTGTCTATCAAGGAATTAAAAGCCACTGTGTCTTCTGTGGGTGATGGCTTAGCTGGGTATACAATAGGGTCTGTAATGGGTAGAGTCCCTTCATTGTCTGGCTCACCTCCACCCCCCCCATGTATCTGCGTTGGGGTCCTCATATGGGTTTTGTATATCTCCAAAACCAGTATCTGCATCCTGATCTTGATCTTGATCTTGGTTGTAATCAGAGTGTGCAGGCGAGCATGGTGTGTATGGAGTAGCAGGCATATCAAGATGGATAGGTTGGAAAAGAATAGGAGAGGTAGCAAAGTCTCTTTTCTTTTTCAGTGGAATTTTTGAAAAGTTTTCACCAGGCACTGGTCTTATTTTTTTTATACACAGTCACTTTGCCAGTATTTGGGTCAATATATAGTTTTGATTGATCCTCTGTGGAAGGGTCTGGATGGATGATCTTTTGCCTTGGCACCGTTGTGTTTGGTTTTACTTTCTTCGGTTCGATGTTTTTACTTGGTTCGACCGATTTTGGTGCTTATATTGGCTTTGGAGGGTTTCCGACAGGTTTCGTCAATCCGACATGTTTTATAGGTTTCACAAGTGGTTTTGGACCGATCGGTTTAGTCGGTTCAATAACCTGTTTACGAGTTTTTTGAGCCTGCGTCTTCGGGTCGATGCCCCTGTTTGGTTCGACGGGCTTCGGCTCAACCGATTTGGTGTTATCTACTTTCGGTTTTGATTTAGCTCCGACGAGCGCCTTGGGCGTAGCCCTTTTGCTTTCGTCGACTGGCTTCTTTCCCTTTTCAACAGTTGAACCCGATTTGTTCGGTTCGCCGGCCTTCGGCTTCGAGGTCGATTCGACGGCCTTTGTCTTCGAGGACGATTCGACGGCCTTTGTCTTCGAGGTCGATTCGACGGCCCTTGGTTTCGAGGTCGAAGCGACGGCCTTTGGCTTTGAAGGTGTGAATGGAACTGTGGCCTTCGGGTCGGCGCCACTTGGTTTTATTACCTTCCGTTCGATGATGTTCGGTCCGAAGACTGTCGTGTCGATGAGTCTTGGTTTTAATGTAACCGGCTTTGGATTACGTGTCTCAGAAGGCTCTTTTTGTATGTTCTTAACGTGGCGGGGCTGTAGAACTACTATTTTGATCTTGGCTAAGGCCTGAGTCTCTGATATAGGTGTAGTGTCTATATGGGGCGGTGTACTCACGGTTCGCCCCTCGTCGTCTTCGACGGCTACGATATCTTGTTCGTACTCTTTGACATCGACGATTTGTTCTTGGTCGTCGATATAATAGTCAGAGTCGTTCTCGGAGAATTGATCTCCCTCTTGTTCTGAGTCTTCGGCGTCGATCAGTTCTTCTTCGTCATCGAAGATATTATCGGGCTCTGGTGCCGACCTCTGCATTTCTTGCCTTGCTCTCCGTCAATTCCGGATCGTCTTTTTGGACCGGAACTGAGCACAAGCTAGGCAATTGTCTTCATTGTGATCTGAGACAGGCATTTGTTGCACACTGGATGTTTATCGGTGTGTGGGAACTTTAAGTTGCACTGCGGGCAGCATTTGAATGGGCTTCGTTCCATCGACCGTCGGTCCACGTGGCGTCGAGAAGGCCTAACGGCCCGATTCGACGACCGGAGTGCAAACTAATGTCGAAGAAGGTTATCGGTACCGATATCGAACAATACCGACGAAACCCGAAACCCGAAACCCGAAGGCCTTTTGGCCTTTTAAAAGTTTTGTTGATTTCGAACTTGGGAGTGCTGGAAAGTGCATCCGAACCCAATGGCGGAAAAAAACTATCTGAGCATGGAGAGGATGCCCATGCGCACTGTAGTCCAAGGGAGGAGCCACCTATCTCGTGATACTTCAAAGACTCTTCCAGGACAACAATGTGCAATCCTCCGGACCCAACACTAGGCGGCGCTCTATGCAGAGATATGAATTCTTCAGCGCACACATGCCTCGAACATCGATTTTCGAGGTGAGAACAGGAAGAACACCCTCAAAGTTAGTGAGGTTATAGGTGAAGTGGTCTCAGTATAGAAAAATGTATTCCGTGAGGAAGCCAAACAGTAAGTAAATCATTGCCTAAATATGTCAGCGCAACATTTCCACTGGCAGAAATGTGGACTTGTTATATTTCCTTGAACAGAAATGCTTAGGGATTTGAGTACTTACGAGAATGTGTAACTGCCACACATTTCACAATTACTTCTGATTCTAGGAATGGTTGAAGTTTCTTCCAAAAGCATGATTAAACCTACGAAGGGAAATGTCAGATTATTTTAGCAGCCCCTTTGTGAATTGGCCACAAAGGTGAAGGTTTCGTCTGGAAGGGTCATTTCATACAGCAGTCTGTAAGGTGTCTTTCTGACTGACAACTGCTCTTGCATTACCCCAGAATTTTGGGGTCATGATGGAGATTGATGTGTAGCCACTTGCACCATAACATGAGAGTATACTCCTGCCTTCTTCAACGCTGTTAGTTCTTTTAGGGGTTTTCTCTCTCCACCATTTTCTTTTCTATTAGTTACTGAATGGTGTCTTGGGTTTTGCAGCATAATTTCTTTCAATGAACCCATTGTGCAAACCCTTGGATTCAAGGTGGGTCAGGAAGATTTTCAAACAGCAGTGCTCCTCTTTGGCCTCACCTCCTCCCCTGGGGGGTTAATTAAAGTGATGGCGGTGGTCGCTGCCCAACTTTGGAGGTAGGGAGTTCCTATAATCTCGTAACTTGATGACTGGCTGGTGAAGACAGGCTTTCTGCAATCAGTACTAGACCGCCTCCAGACAATTTTGGAACTCCTATCAACATGCAGGTCCACCATGCATGAAACAGTCCCACCTGATTCCCTTTCAGAAGCGTCCATTAATTGCGGAGATTCTGGACACAGTGGAGTTTAAAGCTTTTCCTCAGCTGCTGCGAGTCCAGGACATTTAAGCTATGATCCTGATATTCCAGGCTGGTTCTTGGATATTGGTGGGGGGTGGCTCTTAGGCTTCTTAGACTCGTGCATCGTCCTTGTCAACTATACCATGTGACATATGCAGGCCCTCAGTGGAACCTGAAATTTCAGTGGGCCCAGCATTAGGGCTGCCTTTACGGCATCATCGAGGAGAGGGCTCAAAATATGAAGTGGTAGTTGACTTATTTAAATTTGTCCCGCAGAAGGCCAGCCTCCCTTCCTCGACCCAGACCTGATAGTGGTGACAGAAACATCTACACTGGATTATAGGTGGTGGGCTGGGGCCGTGGAGAGTAGAGGGGCAGGTAGTGCATCCGTGCTAGACCAGAAAAATATATGTAGACCATATAAGCACGAGCTGGGACCAAACAATATTCCCCCAACAGGCAGGACACTTGAGTGGCCATCTACAAGGCCCTGCAGGTACAAGTCCCAGTCCCCCACGACAGCCCAAAGAGGAGTCAATTTGGATCCAGGTGAAAAAACGAAAAAGAACCCCACAGCTGCTTAGACAAATGTACCTCCCCAATGCTGTTGACTAACACATGTGAAAGGGTAGCCTTTCTGGAAAAAGCAAGGTGATGACAGGCATGGTCCCTGTGAGACGTTGGCCTGGTATATGATGCCCACTATTCTAGTGGGCACCTTGCACAAGTCCAAACGACCCTTATTGATGGTAGGTTGTTAAGTCAACCTTATAGAAAGCTATCCTAGTAGTAGTTATAAAGAGCAGCCTTCAGGCTAAGACTTAGAGGCGAGTTAAGCTAGTTGATTTACCAATTATAATCTCTTGAATGATCAAATGAAAGCACACCACACAAGGTATATATCAAATATATATGCTTTTATTCTAAACACAACCCCTCTGGACTCTTTATGAGGTCAGAGGTAAAAGTAAAATACAAGGAACTTAATTATCATACGATAAGTTGCACAGTATAAGTTATGCCCTAGGGGCCTCACAAACCATATACTAAAATAGTGGTATAAGAACCATGTGAGAGTTAGAAAGCAGGCCTAGGGCCTGTAGAACCGCTGGGGCTACCTGGAACCACCAAAGGTCAGGATGCAGGAGGCCCACGGAGGATGCATGAAGTGTCTAAACACAGCCGCGGATCACAATTGACTTTCTATAGAGAACGTACAAGTTACAATTTTAAAGATTAAGGGCACTTCGAGGTGAACTACGATGGAACCCTTTTAGACTAGGACACTTCGAGAGTCAAGACCCATGGGAGCACAGGAGTATTCGTGTTACCTCACCCAGGGATGCCGGGTGCATAGGTGTCTTTTGGTGTCGGGTTTCGTTGTCAATTCCTATGGAGAGCTGCGAAGAAATACTGCAGGCGACCAGAGGAAAAGTGTCCGGGTGGATCCAAGGGTCGATCGGAGATGTGAAGAACCTGAAAGCAGAGGCGACAGAGCCTGGGTCACTAGCCAGTGACCAGGATGGCGAGGAGAAGGTGGCCGCCGATGTTGGGTGATTTCAGGGGAAAGAGGTGAAGCTTGACTCTTCAGCCACGAGGACCAGGAGGCGTTGACTACGACCAGGAGCTGGATTGGAGCTGTCCCACGAAGGATCTAGCAGACTGCGGTGTCAGAATCCGGATTGGAACCAACAAGCCTTGGCAACAGCAACCCACGCAAGATGACAAGATTGGCTTCGGTGCAGACCAGCAAGGTCTGAGGGACTACTCCTTTGGAGAGGAGTGGGAGCACGTCTGGAGCAACCAGGAAAGCTCAAGAAACAAAGGACTGGCCTTCGTGGGGGCTCACTAGCAAACGGATTAGGAACCGCGAAGGAGTGCTGGCCTCTGTACTTCGGTGCAAAAGGTGCTCGTGGCTGGGGCTTCCAGCACCCCAATGCACAACTTTGGGATAACTCGGGAAGTAGGTGCAGTCGCAAAATGTCCAGGAGTTCCGGTCCCACATCTCTCGTGTCAGCTGGGAACTCGGGTCAGCTTCAGAGATGTCTGGAAGTCCGTGTCCTGTGTTGCAGACTCTTCGGGATCCGGCGGGAGCCTCGAAAATGCAGACCGGCAAAGATGCAGTTGGTGCCTGTATGAACAGGGTGGTCACTCCTTGACCACAAGGGAGATTTCTTCCGTCTTCCAGTCGATATGGAATATCGAAGGTCCAAGATATATGTTGCAGAGTTTCATCCAGGGTAATCTAAAGTCCTAGGGACTGGGGTTCTATACTTCTAGTAAGTTTAGGAGTTGGACTAACTCTAAGGTCCCTCCTATGGGTGGACCTGGGAAGGGGGTGGTTATACCCCTTCCCCTTTGTCCAGTTTCGCGCCAGAGCTGGGGCTGAGTGCCCCAGCAACCAGTTTGAACTGGGAAATGCATTGAGCACCCTGTGTGCCCCAGGCAGTGTCTGAAAAGCATTCATTGAATGCAACCCACCCTGCCCCAATACACTAAAGCCTGCCTGGGGAGGCCTGGACAGGAAACCTATTGTCCAGGCCTCCCTTGTGGTCAAGGAGTTATATGTACCTGCTTGTATCAATGCTATAATTTTTTTCCCGTTTTTTTCTCCAACTGATGTGTGCATTACATATGATTCTTTACCTTTAATGAGAAGCTAGGGGTAAAAAATGTCAAGGGCTTGAATGCAAATGACTTCTTAATAGGGCAAAAGCTGAACTACAGGTAGTAACTGAGTTACTTCTTGTAATTGATCAGGAAGTGATTTCAGCGTACCAATAGTTATGTTAATGTTTGCACTCATCTCTAAGTAGAATTTAATTAAAATAATACTTAAGTCTAGCCTGAATATTCTAGCAGGATAGAATTAGGACCCAAAATGCATGTCTCTTTAACAAACAAAAGGCAAGGATATGTCACCAGTGATCAGTACAATGAGATGCAAATTAAGGTACACCAAGCAGTCCTAAATAGGCCAGTAATTTAATAGCAAAGATAATAACTGGGATCTATTCTGAGACTAAAATCCCTAAAATAATTGCTGGCACCAACCCCATGGATAACACTGATATTACTAAAAGCCAACTTGATTCTCAGTCTTGACCAATATAGAGAACTAGGCAATGTTGTACCTCATGCCAGGAAGGTCCCAAGTAGTTTCCATCAGTATGAGCCACCGTAATAAGTGTCTTGATAGTGTCAATGTTCTTCTGCTTCATTTCAGTTATACCAGAGCTCACTGTGAGCAATGTAAACCTTGCAAGGGCCTGGACATAAGCATCTCTTTCAAGCTGCAAAGAAAAAGAAATGAGGATACTCATTGTTATCAACCACACGATTATGCACATATAAAAGACAGAACCAACAAAATCTTGCCAGAAAACTATCCACTTGAGGGTAACACAGACATGAGGATGGTGCTGGCACAACTAGGAGAACTAGAGATTTGTGTTCCAGTTAAATGGAGGAAATTATCATTGTAAGGCTCCAAGTACCTGAAACTTGTGACTCCACAATACAATAGAGATCTGCAGGTCATAAGGAAAATGTTTTTTAACCTGTAAGCATCTGTTTATGGCATGAAGAGCTGTAGACTCACATGCTGTGCATATGCCTAGCATCTAGTGTTGGGCCCTGATGTGTGCATGTTGTTTTTCTTCAAAGAATTCTTCTTGAGTCAAGAGGTAATGTGACTCACCTCTTGCTTGTAATGCGCATTGACACCGGCTCCGTTAGATTGTTTACTGCATGGCGGGTGAGGATGGAGCTGGAGCAAAATGATACAGGAGAAAGACAGAAAGATGACTTTGCAAGAGAAGTAAGAAAAAAGAACTGCAGTAGTGTCAGAGGCCTCCGGGGAGGTGGGTGGACGCATATGAATCTACAGCACTATATGCCACAAACAGATGCTTACAGGGTAAGATTTTCCGTTCAAGGCATGTGTGGATGTAGATATAGATACTGTGCACAGAATGTAAAGCAGTCCTCCCATAGGCGGTGGTTAGTCTGTGGGTGTTGCTGAAGATTGAAAAGATTGAAAAAGGGTACAGAGTACATGTTTCACAGGAAGGCCGTAGAGGCCTTAGAGGAACAGGCAAAACTCTTTTAGCTTTTGTGTAAAAGGTTAAAATACATTTAAAAATCCATCTAGCTATGCCGGATTTTAATAAATCCTTCCCTTATGAGGTGCAGAAAAAGCAACAAAAAGCTCCTGATTCTTTCCAAAGGGTTTTGTCCTATCCACATAGTACATTAAGGCTTGTTTACCATCTAAGGTATCAAGAGACCTTTCTGCAACTCAGTCAGGTTTAAGAAAGAGAACTGGGAGTTATATTAACTGGTTACGGTGGAAAGGAGAAACCACCTTAGGAATAAATTGAGGGTTAGTGTGAGGAACAACCTTATCCTTATGAACCTGATACAAAGGTTATTGCAAAATTAAAGCATGGGGCTCACTGACATGTCTTAATGTGGTGATACCCATGAGAAAAGCTAGTTTACAAGAGAGAGACTGAAAGGGACATGGCTGGAGGGGCTCAAATGGAATACCCATGAGTCTTTTGAGGACAATGTTTAGATTCCACCCCCGGGAAAGCCAAGGAGAAACGACTCTCTTGAGTCCCTCCATAAAAGCATTAATGACTGCAATCCTAACGAAGTAGACGTGTTGCCTATTTTGGATATAAGCAGACACAACTGTCAAGTGTAGCCTAATGGAGTTGACGGCTAGTTCACAGGTTTGTAGGTGTAGTAGGTAAGCTAATAAGGGGTCACTATGGTTTGAAAATCAGTAGCAGACAAATCCCTAAAATTTGTAAGCATAACAGGCACAAGTAGTGGGCCTGTGTGCTTCTTTAAGTACATTCATGCATTCAATTCAGGAGGTAGACGGAGGTACTCACATTCTAAGACTTCAGAAGACATATCGCAAGGTTGAGACTCCTTGAGTCAGGGTGCCTGAATTCTCCATGGTTCTGAGTAAGATGGTCTGGAATGTGGGGAGCTTCTCATGCAAAACCACCAAGAGCTCGATAAGAGGGGTGAACCAGGGTTGTCTGGCCTAGGTAGGAGACGCTAGCTGAGGGTGAGGGAGGTTTTCCGGACCTTATGAACCACAAATGGTAGGTGGGAGAGAAGCAAAAAAGCGTAGGCATATACCCCTCAACAGTTCATCCATAGTGCATTGCTCATAGACGGTGGGTGAGGGAATCTGGAGGTGAAGTATGGGCATTTTGTGTTTTCTGCCACAGGGACGAGGTCTACGTCTGGAAACCCCCATCACCGGACGTAGTGGAGAGGACTCAAAGGGTGAAGTTCCTACTCGTGGACCTGTTCCTGCATCCTGGGAGCCGGTCAGCAAAGTTGTTGTCCACACCCAGAAGGTCCTCCTCAAGCACGTGGATCCTGTGGTGAAAAACCTGGCACCTTATGGACTGGCCTAGCTAAGAAAACTCGGGAATGCAAGTGCCTCCCTTCTTCGGTAGGTAATACATGGTTGTCATGCTGCCCGTCTGATGACAAGGATTAGTTACTTACCTGTAATCCTAGTTCTCATCCAGGGGTATACTCATCAAAGTCATAATCTATGAATAATCCCCGCCTATGCGGGATTCCGGAGCATATAGAAAATACATATAAACATATATGTATATATATGTGAAAACATATATTTGCAGCCTAAAACATTTCCCAACTGGCAAAATTGCTGCAAAATTACATAAAATTAGCATACACACATTATTACTCTCCCAACCCCTAAGGAAGAAAGAGAGGGCAGTAAACATTTGCATAAAACAATTCTTTATTGCCATAGGAAAAACCTTTAATTGTAGGCATTTGCCAGTAGGCTACAGTAGAGTATAAAGCAACAAAGAAAACTGACACCTTGCCTTTAAGGCATTAGAGTAGGGGTACCGTGCATTTAAGACCTGAAGGCGACCCCCTGCTCCCATGGTGCACCACAGGTGGCAGTTGGGTCAGTTCTTTTTGGAGGTGCATAACACCCGAGTAGATCCACAGAAAACAACTCATAACTTTATGAACACGCCCGTCCGGGGAGGTGGGCGGGAGCTTATGACTTTGATGAGTATACCCCTGGATGAGAACTAGGATTACAGGTAAGTAACTAATTCTTCTCATCCAGGGTAACTCATCAATAGTCATAATCTATAAATAGATTAGCAAGCTCATACCCAAAGTCTCGCAGACGAGCAAGAAATAATACTTCAAAGACTGAGTAAAGTACACATTGCAAATACAACTTATGCAAATAAGTTCTTTAAAGAGGCCTGCTCTACTCGGGCACCGGCCAGAGTATCTGAGTCCAGGCAATAATGGCGGGTAAAGGTATGCACCGACCGCCAAGTTGCCGCTTTACAAATTTCAGAAATAGGAACATTACGGAGGAGAGCTGTAGTTGAAGCTTTCCCTTTAGTAGAGTGTGCATGTGGTTTATCTTGAAAGGTATTGTTAGCTATTTGGTAAGCTAAAGCTATACAGGAGACAATCCAGCGAGAAATGGACCGTTTTGAGGCTGACAGGCCAGTATTAGTGCTGCCATAATTAACAAAAAGCCGGTCAGACTTTCTAAGTGGAAGGGTTTTAGCCAAGCAGAACTTCAGGACCCTCCAGAGATCTAGAGAGTGTAATGACCTCTCCGGGGGAGTAGAAGGTTGAGGAAAAAAGGTAGGTAAGGTAATAGACTGGTTAATATGAAAGTCTGAGACTACCTTAGGCAGAAAACCTGGGTGCGTTCGTAGGACCACCATGTTGGCATGAAAAACTGTGTAAGGTTCCTTACAACACAAGGCCTGGATTTCGCTGACCCTACAGGCAGAGGTAATCGCCACTAAAAAAGCAGCTTTCCAGGTCAAGTGCTGCAGAGAAGCCTTATTTATAGGCTCGAAAGGAGCACTCATCAGTTTAGTCAGGATGATATTAAGCTCCCAGGGAGGGGAGGGGGACCTCACCGGTGGGAAGACTTTCTTAAGCCCTTGTAAGAAATCTTTAACTGCAGGCATCAGGAAGAAAGATGTTTGAGAAGGTGACTTCCTATATGCTGTGATGGCAGGTAAATGAACCCTGATGGAGGGGTATTTTAGGCCTTATCTTGCTAAATGCAACAGATAAGGTAGATTAACCTGCTCTTGGCCATGTACCGGGTCGAGAGAGTGTTAATGACACCACTTGAAAGCATATGACTTCCTAGTGGAGGGTTGTTTCGCTTCTTTAAGAATGTTCATGCAGTCTGCTGGGAGGTCTAGGTGTCCATACTGGATGACCTCATGAGCCATGCCGTCAATCGAAGGGAGGGGAGGTTGGGGTGAAACACCTTCCCCTGGTCCTTGGATAACAAGTCTAAGTCGCCGGTGCGGGACCTCCGACAGCTGTAGAAGATCGGGGTACCACCACTGGCGTGGCCACTCTGGCGCTATCAGGATCATCCTGGTGTTGGTCCTGTAGAATTTCTGGATCACCGCCGGAATCAGAGGCAGAGGAGGAAAGGCGTAGAGTAATGTCTGCGACCAGCTGATCAAAAGTCTGTTACCCAGTGATCCCTCTTGAGGGAACCAGACGCGAAGACGGGGCATTTTGCATTGGCCGCGTCTGAAAACAGGTCTATGTCCGGTACGCCCTAGCGCAGAAAAACCTCCTGCGTGACTTCCTCGTTGAGCACCCAATTGTGCGCTTCTACGAAGATTCTGCTTAGGCAGTCTGCTTGGACGTTTTGAAGTCCTGGTAGATGAACTGCCACGATGGAAAGGCCCCTTGCCAGGAGCCAGTGCCAGATGGCTTGTGCTTCCAGAGACAAGACTCTTGACCTCGTGCCTCCCTGCTTGTTCAGATAGAACATAGTTGTCGTGTTGTCCGTCTGAAACTGGAGGTAGTTGGTGTGCAGAGAAGGGTAAAGAGACTTGAGAGCCAGATGAACTGCTCGAAGCTCCAGGAAGTTGATATGGTAGCCTTGCTCTACTTCAGACCAGAGGCTTTGAACTTGGAGCTGGTCCATGTGAGCACCCCAGCCTTGAAGGGAGGCATGCGTGACAAGTGACTGAGATGGAGGAGGACGATGGAATGGAACCCCCCGGAGGAGATTGGTCCGTTTTAACCACCATCTTATTGAGTCCCTAGCCTCTTGAGGAAGCAAGACCCGGTCTTCCCAGTGACCCGATCTCTGAGACCATTGGTCCTCGAGGGCTTGCTGCAGAGGCCTCATGTGAAGGCGAGCATTCGGCACAATGTAGATGCACAAGGCCATCGACCCAGGAGGGGGGACACTTGTCTGGCTGTGGGGGCGTGAGTGTCCAGTAGAAGGTGACCCTTCAGGAGCATAGATGACAACCTCTCCTCCGAAGGACACACGCTTGCCTGTACAGAGTCCAGGAAAGCGCCCAGATAGTGAATCCGTTGGGAAGGGTTGAGTACTGAATTCTTTAGATTGACTTGAAGACCCAACAAGTCCATCATTTTGAGGCAGAACGACAGATGGTTCTGAAGCAGAGTCGGAGTGGAGCTTTTCAACAGCCAATCGTCTAGATATGGATAGACGAAGATCTTTATTTTGCGAAGAAAAGCAGCCACTACCGCCATGCACTTGGAGAATGTCCGAGGTGCAGATTTCAGGCCAAACGGAAGCACTCAATACTGGTAGTGATGGCGTCCGATCTGAAATCTTAGAAATTTTCAGTGCTTGACTGACACTGGTATGTGGAAGTAAGCGTCCTGCAGGTCGATGGCACACATCCAGTCTCCCTGATGGAGATGCGGGAAGATCTGGTGCAGGGCGAGCATGCAGAACTTATCTTTTTAGATGATTTTTTTCAGCAGCCGTAGATCCAGAATGGGCCTGTATTCTTTGACTATTCCTCTTTTTTTAACCAAAAAATACCGGGAGTAGACTCCTTGATTTCTTTGCATGGGGGGAACCACCTCTATGGCCCTCTTTTCGAGGAGGGCGGAGACTTGGTCTTGCAGCAGTTGACTGTGGAATCGGGGAAGGTGCCTTGCCTGAAGGAGGACTTGCGGAAGGGGGGGATTTGAACCTCAGCAAGTAACCATGCTGCACAATATTCAGCACCCATCTGTCCTTTGTTATGGATCTCCAAGAAACACTCCCTCCCACCGGAGTGGCGTACAGTCGTGGAGGAAGCAACGGCTCAGGGCTTGGGAGGCTGCTTGGATGCAGACTGCTGTTTGTTATTGTTGCCTCTGCCTCTGCCTCTGCCAGGACGTCGCTGCTGGAACTGCGTTTTCTGCTGAGACTGGGATGTCCACTGAGGGGTTCGAACCCTATGCTGAAAAGACCTTCTGTATCCTTGGCGAAAGCGCTTCTTGAATTCCTTGCGCTTTTCTAATCCCACAGCCTTGACAGTGTCCATTTCCACTTTCATTTTGGACATTTCGTCGTCCGCATGTGTCCCAAAAAGAGAATTACCATTGAAGGGGAGTTTCAATATCTTTTTCTGGGTGTCCGGCTTGAGGCCTGTCAGGCGGAGCCAGGCCGAACGACGGGAGCAAATTCCATGTGAGTAGCCACGGGGCCGCAAGGTCAGAGTTATCTACTGCGGCGCTGATGACCTGATTGGCTACGAGCACTCCTTCCTGTATAATTTCAACAAAGTCTTGTCGATCTTCCTTAGGAAGCTTTTCTGTAAAGCGAGTCAGGGAGTCCCAGAGACACCTTCCAAGTAAGGCAGAGGCACTAGCTACCTTCATATATGAAGAGGAGGTGTTGCATACCTTTCTGCCAAACGAGTCCATGAGTGTGCTGTCTTTTTCAGGTGGTACCGAGGAGGAGATAGTGCCCGAATGGGACTTCATGGCAGCCGCCACAATTATAGAGTCTGCAGGAGGATCAGATCTGAGGAACAAGTGATCCTCTGCCGGGGCCTTGTACTTTTTGGCTATTTGAGATGGAACAGATCCCACCACCGCCAGTGTGAGGAAAGTAGCCATAGCTGTTTTTAGGAGGCCGCGAACTAGGGGCAGCAGAGGTCTGGGCGCAGTGCGATGGTGAAGGGTATAAAAAATCACAGAAGTGGGCACCACTGGTGTATGCAGCGTAATGTTGAGCTTTTTTGCTCCCCTGCCCAGAACATCTGAGAAAGTTGCGATGTCATCAATCGGAGAGACTCGTGAAGGAGGCGTGGAGATGACAACAATGAAGATCTTGTGCGCCGCCTCTTATGGGGCCTGTCACGATGCCTGCTGTGACTGTTCCTGGACCTAGAGCGATGCCTTGACGGAGATCTCGGTCTAGGAGAAGGTCTTGGCCTGATAGGTGTTTTTGGCCGCACTGGAGAACGTGATCTGGCCGGAGATCTTGGTCTGGGTGAAACCCGGGGCCTCCGAGGAGACCTAGACGGTCTGGCAGGAATTCTTGCAGTAGACAGAGAGTATGGAGCCCGGACTACTATGACCGCCAGAGACAGCCCCTTGAGGACGATGAGATACCAAGCTGCGTAATCTGTCCGCAGATCTGGGGGAAGGTTCCGGGGAGATCTCCACGATATTCAATCCGGGAGATTATGATTTGTCTCCTGAAGACCTGGAACCAGGGGACTCCACCGCGACCATCACCTGATCCCTCGACGGCGAAAGTTTCGACGTCGAAGACATCTGTGTGACCAATGGCGTCGAGCGGGGTCTTGATGCTCTTGACGTCGATCGCCCACGCCATGAGGGGCTCGACTGCGAACCTCGACGTCGAGCCGGTGACTTCGGTAACGTCGATCTTCCTCGACGTCGGTCAGATGGAGAGCCTCCATGATGTCGTGTTGATGACGACCCTCGACGTCGTGTCGATGATGACCTTCTTCGACGTCGTGTCGACGGCGACCTTTCCTGGCGTCGCCTCGACGTCGACCTCCTTGACGTCGAATGGTGGGATTTTGAAGACCCTCTCGATGGCGGCCCGCCAGCCGGCGGCGACCCGGAAGCCGTCTTAGCTCTTGACACTGACCCCCTCGGGGGCGAAGGAGAGTGTCAACGTCGGAAGCCTCGACTTCGACGGAGACTTAGAGATGGTAGCAGCCACAGACTTCGAGCCCGAAGTGTGGCATCTCGACGCCGACTTACTTAACTGCGGCGGAGCACCCACCTGGTGACTTTTGTCTTTCTCCAGCATGGCTTGAAGTCTAATTCTCTCCCTGTCATGAAGAGTCCGTCTAGAATTTTTTTTGACAGTGGTGGCACTGGTCAGGATTGTGTGCAGATGGAAGGCACACAATACACACTGCGTGTGGGTCAGCCAGAGCCATCTTATTGTCACAAGAAGGACATTTCCGGAACAAAGCAGGCATTCTGACAGGAAATTATTGTGGGTTACCACAAAAAAAAAATTTAGAAGCCTTAATAAGCCAAAAGATGCCGAATTTTCTGACAACAATCTCTACAAATCACAATTTCAGTTAAAAACTGAAGAGCTCAAGCTCCAGGGTCCTCACAGAAGGAGCCGAAAAAAAGAACTGACCCAACTGCCACCTGTGGTGCACCATGGGAGCAGGGGGTCGCCTTCAGGCACGGTACCCCTACTCTAATGCCTTAAAGGCAAGGTGTCAGTTTTCTTTGTTGCTTTATACTCTACTGCAGCCTACTGGCAAATGCCTGCAATTACAGGTTTTCCTATGGCAATAAAGCATTGTTGTATGCAAATGTTTACTGCTCTCTCTTTCTTCCTTAGGGGTTGTGAGAGTACTACTGTGTGTATGCTAATTTATGTAATTTTGCGGCAATTTTGCTAGTTGGGAAATGTTTTAGGCTGCAAACATATGTTTTCGCATATATATATATATATGGTACCCTAAACAATGTCGATCTGTCCACACAAGATAGACTGCGTAGAATAGATTGCATGCAGAAGGGTGCTGGTCTAAGTCCTTTTAAACCTAAGTCTGTGTTCGTACCTATTATGCCTAAAGATTCAGTCGACACATATCATGATATGGTTGTGTCAGACATAAAGAAACTAAATCATACTGTAAAGAAAAATAGATGGCAACGAAATGTGTTCTTTAAAAACTTGACATATACCAATCTAATGAAAAAACTTAGTATTACCTGTGATGTAATAGTTAAAAAGTCTGATAAAGGCGGTAACGTCGTATTATGGCCTAAATCAGACTACATTACTGAAGCGAACAGGCAGCTTGAAGACACCGCCTGCTATAAAAAAGCCATTTCAAAAGAATTTGATAAGGCTAAAGAAAATATATACAAATTGTTTTGTCAATGGAAAAGAGAAGGCCTCATCTCCAATGAAGAGTTTACATTTTTACATAATGAATTTCCCAAACGCCCCATTCTGTATCTTATTCCTAAGATACATAAAGGCAGAATGCCTGTTCCTGGGAGGCCCATTATTTCAGCTATGGGAAGCATGGGAGAACACCTTGGTCAATATATTGACTATTTTTTACAAGAGTTAGTGGTCACCCTTCCTAGTTACATAAAAGACACTGGCGACTTCCTTTCAAAAATAGATAATACAACATGGTTGGACAACCTTATGTTAATCACACTCGACATAGAGTTGTTATATACTAGCGTCGACCACTATCAAGGACTTGAGGCCATCAAATACTATTTATCTAAGCGTCCCATTGAATACTATGCACATAGCAAAGTCATCATTGCATTAATTGATTGGTGCTTACACAATCATTTCTTTCTTTTTAATGATGCCTTATATAAACAACTAAGAGGAGTCGCTATGGGAGCCTGTTTCTCCCCCAGCTATGCATGTTTACATGTAGGCTGGTGGGAGGAACGGGTCCTCAGGCGTACTCACAAGGCTATATTTGAAGAGCATGTCACTGCATACTATCGGTATATTGATGATGTGTTCCTAGTATGGCAGGGAACATAAGAAAAGGAAGAATCATTCATTGCAGCCATAAACGATAATTGCATGAATTTAAATTTTACCTCGATGATCAGTAAACTACAAATTGATTTCCTTGACGTGAGGCTTCAGGTCAAGGAAGGGATATTAAGTACTACGCTATTTCGTAAACCCACAGCAGGGAACATAACGCTACATGCTGAAAGTTCCCACCCTAAACATCTCATAGCGAGTATCCCGCATGGCAAAATTCTAAGATTGAAGCGCATTTGTAGTGACCATGCAGATTTTTTGACATGTCAAGAGGCAATGTGCAAGCGTCTTAAAAGCAGAGGATACAGCAACAAAGTTATTCAAAATGCCATTACTAAAGCTAATGAGAGTCCCTGAAGTACCCTGTTCACCAAGCTTCATACTGGTAAAGATCCAGGAAAGGAAGTTTCTGATAATCCTAGATTTATTACCACTTTTTCTAGGCAAGAGAGAAGAATTAGAGCCATCATGACTAAACATTGGCCAATTGTTTTGACCGATGTGATGTTACAAGAAAGGTTGCCTAAAATACCATCAATCACCTTTAGAAGAGGCAAATCGATGGGCACTGAACTTGATAAAAACTCTTCAGAAACTAGGAAACCACCACTTTGGTTACATACTACTAATGGCTTCAGACGCTGCACCTCTTGTCGTGCCTGTAAAGTTATCGCACACCCTTTGAAAAGTCTCCTGTTCCGATAAGAGGCAGTTACAACTGTAAAACCGAATGTGCAGTTTATGTTTTGACGTGCACTTGCGGGCTAACCTACATTGGTAGTACTAAGTAGCCAGTGCACGTTAGAATTCTGCAGCACATAAGGGCAATACTACACAACGATCCTGCTTACCCTGTGGCCAGACACTTTGCCAGTTGCCATGGCAAAGACATTAATTGTCTATCATATTATGTTGTCAGTGCCATTCCGAAATCAAAGAGGGGTGGCAACAGAGAGCACCAGCTTAGACAACTTGAAACAAAATTCATATTAGAGTTTGATAGTAAGTGGCCACAGGGATTAAACAACACAGAAGATATGCATACTTTTCTGTAAGGATATAATATGGTTTGTTGTGTTTTACAGTAATAATGGTTATAAATCAGTTGTTCTGTTAATTTCCTGATAACAATATAGATTTATAAGAATTTCCAAACAGTCGGCTGATACCTTTTCTATACCTCGCCTTGATTATTGTTTTTAAAATGTACTGGTTTTTTAGCAATATGTCGATTTTTGAATAATTTTATCAATTTTAATATTTTACCCTGGATGGAGTATCTTATTAATGGTGAATTATAATACATGCTTGCTATTAACTTTGTATATTGTATTTTATAATATTAATCAAGGTCTTAATATATTTAATATTGCACTGCATTTTTTTATGTTATTTTGCATACAACTGTTTTTTGCACTGTCTTGTAAGTTCCTATTTTAGGATCTGTTCGCACTAAGCACTTTTATTGGGTACTTTGGTTGCCTGGATTTATCCGGTTATAATCGCAATGCACATGGGCAGTGCAGGAGTGAAATGTTAAAACACAACGTAGATACAATATGGATTTATCCAGATAGAAATTTCTGTGCATTCATGCACAATTTAATGTTTTGTATCTTAATAACTAATGTTGTGAAAATATAACGCTATATTTGATATAACTAATGTTGTATGCGAAATACACAAACATTTTAAATTTAAATAGTGTTTAAGCATGTATTTGTGTCAGGTATAGAAGAAATACTTTGCACACCGTGTTTATTAAGTCTTTTTACACTGCTGGTTGACCCTGTGACTGTTATTTTAATGCAACCCAGGTGTGCACTTTCACCATATGTATAAAAAGAAAAAAATGGCGCAGTTTAAGCTGAATGTGATCAAGGGCTGCACAGCCCGAAACGCGTCGTCGTGAGGGGTGATTAATAAAGTATTTTTTGCCTGAAAACTTTGCTGCAGAGGCCTGAGTCTCCTTCCTCACCAGGGGCTCTCTGGAAGTGGTTGGGATTATCTTCGGATATATAATATATACATATATATTTATATGTATTTTCTATATGTTCCGGGATCCAGCACATAGGCGGGGATTATTCATAGATTATGACTATTGATGAGTATCCCTTGGATGAGAACCACCTTGCCCACTCTCTGGAGAAGGAAGGCCTAGACGTTAGATGGACAACTATCCGCTCCAGATAGCTAATGTGAAGGCCCTTGAGACTGGGATTCCACTGATATTGGACAGTCAAGTTTTGTAGATGGGCCCCCCACCTAGTGAGAGATGCGTCCATTGTAGTGGGTCAAGAAAAGGCTGCCCCTTGCAACAAATTATTGGTATTCTACCACTGCGGAGAGCGATGAGTGGGGCAGCGGAGGATCAACACTAGATCTTTCCAATAACCTTCTGTCTGAGACCACTAATAAGTTAAGCATTCTTACAGTGAGCCCATGTGTAACCTTGCGTGGGCAAATATGGCAATGCAGGAGGCCGTCATGCAGATGAGGCGTAGGACTGTGACTGGTTGACCTGGCTGGAAAAGAGGGAGCAATGCATGAACGGACTAGACCTCTGCATTGAGGTTGGCCCTTTAGCAGGGGTGGATTTGTAGGGTTTGAGGATGGGACTTTACAGTATTGAGGGTTAAGCCCCACTCGTAAAGCAGATTTACAGTGCCTTGGGTTTGTTTAGGACACTGTTGTTGCATTGCACTCTTAGAATACATGTATGCCCTGTCTTTGCAGGTGTGCAGCTACTGCTTCAAAGCATTTTGTAAACACTTGAGGTGCAGTGGTGACCCTGAAGGGCAGCACTTTGAACTGGTAGTGTTTGCCATTTACCACAAACTGGAGGTAGTGTTGATGCACTGGATGAATGGGGATATGGAAGTAGGATTCTTTGAGGTAAGGTGCTGGCATGAAATTGCCTTGCTGGACCAGGGGAATGACATCCTGGGCAATGACCGTGTGGAAATGTTCTTACAGGATGTATTCGTGGAGGGGTCTGAGGTTCAGAATGGGCCTGAGGGACCTGTCCTTCTTAGGAATGAGGAAGTAGAGGGATCACAATCCTGAGCCCTATACATATTGTGGCACATACTCCTCTATAGCCCCTTTGAGAAGGAGCACTTGTACCTCTTTCAGAAGCAGGTGTTGGTGTTCTGGGGAGAGGTCATATCTGTGGGGTGGCATGTTGGGTGGTGTGAAGAGAGCTCCTTACAGTAACCATGTTGAATGAAGTCTAATGCCCACTGGTCTGAGGTGACGTGTTGCCAAGTGGTGAAGAACATGTGAAGTCGTCCCAGAACAGATGTTATGTGCTTTGGTGGACGGGGTATGGCAAATCATTGCTTGGTTGAGAATGGTTCTTTGAGGGAGCCACCTTTGCCTCAACTCTTGGCGCCGTTACTTCGGTAGCCACCTCTGAAGTAACCTTGTGTGGAGGCTTCAGGGGAGGTGGTTTTGGAGTCCCTACGATAAGCTGAGCGGCGAAACGACCCACAATGGGATGAAGGTTTGTAGGACGCCCATGGCCTTCGCCATCTCCTGGTCTTTATCTTCTCCAACATCCCGTCAACATGGGGTCCAAAGAGAGCTGGAGACACAGAGCCAGAGTCTGTGGAGAAGCACACTAAAGTACATGCCAAGGGCAGCTGAATCAGCAGCACATAATGCACATCTAATAGTGGTTTTTGAGATAAGCCTCCCCTTCGAGACTTATGGTGCTACTCTGGGAGATGTTGGAGGAGCTCTTCGATCTTGTCCCCGTTTGCCTGTTCATACTTGGAAAGCAGGCTGATAGAGTTGGCGATGCGCCAATCAATGAGGACTGTGCTGCGATGCACTTGCCAGCAGCATCAATGTGCTTGCTTTCTTTATCCAGTGGGGAGCATTGACAGTACCTTCTGCATCGGCCCGTTTGCGGGTGGTATGCAGAACCAGGAAACTGGGAGGAATTGGCCCCTAATGTAGAGGTCTGATGGTGAAGCCTAATATTTTTTATCGACTTGGGGGGGATGGGGTAGAGGGGTGAATACTCGAGCCTTAACCAGCTCCTTAAAAATGTCAGGAGCGGTGTTTTAGAAAACAATTTACTTACTTTTGGTAATGCCTTAACTGATAGAGACCCAATCAGCCAAAGGTTCCTTACCTTAGAATATTCCCCAGGCATCAGCGTACAGGTAGGTAGTGTCATCCGTAAGTGCGGAGCCAAGAACACACTGACCACTGGTGAATGAAGCTAGGGCCCTCAAAAGCGAAACAGCCTTTTACTCTGAAATCCATTCACAGATCGAGGAGGATGGGTGGGTCGGTAAGAAATATGTGGCTAGATCACGTCTA